>NW_026651604.1:900000-1178322 GCF_030265065.1 Corythoichthys intestinalis | reverse complement strand
AATGTCCTAGAACCAAATTTCCACATGTAACTACTAGATTGTGATACAATACACTAATGGGTGAAGTTTGGTTGACTTCTGCGCAGCGGTTTGGGAGTGAACATCAAAATTACATTTCTCGGCCATATCGCATAGATCTCACTGTGAAAAGGCTTAAATGGCTTTTTTGACCTAAGTTTGAGGATTGCGCTCAAATCAAATGTCCTAGAACCAAATTTCCACATGTAACTACTAGATTGTGATACAATACACTAATGGGTGAAGTTTGGTTGACTTCTGCGCAGCGGTTTGGGAGTTAACATCAAAATTACATTTCTCGGCCATATCGCATAGATCTCACTGTGAAAAGGCTTAAATGACTTTTTTAATTAAGTTTGATGATTGCGTTCAAACAAAATGTCCTAGAACAAAATTTTCAAATGTAACTACTAGATTGTGATACAATACACTATTGGGTGAAGTTTGGTTGACTTCTGCGCAGCGGTTTGGGAGTTAACATCAAAATTACATTTCTCGGCCATATCGCATAGATCTCACTGTGAAAAGGCTTAAATGGCTTTTTTGACCTAAGTTTGAGGATTGCGCTAAAATCAAATGTCCTAGAACCAAATTTCCACATGTAACTACTAGATTGTGATACAATACACTAATGGGTGAAGTTTGGTTTACTTCAGCGCAGCGGTTTGGGAGTTAACATCAAAATTACATTTCTCGGCCATATCGCATAGATCTCACTGTGAAAAGGCTTAAATGGCTTTTTTGACCTAAGTTTAATAATTGCGCTCAAACCAAATGTCCTAGAACGAAATTTTCAAATGTAACTACTAGAATGTGATACAATACACTATTGGGTGAAGTTTGGTTGACTTCTGCGCAGCGGTTTGGGAGTTAACATCAAAATTACATTTCTCGGCCATATCGCATAGATCTCACTGTGAAAAGGCTTAAATGGCTTTTTTGACCTAAGTTTGAGGATTGCGCTCAAATCAAATGTCCTAGAACCAAATTTCCACATGTAACTACTAGATTGTGATACAATACACTAATGGGTGAAGTTTGGTTTACTTCTGCGCAGCGGTTTGGGAGTTAACATCAAAATTACATTTCTCGGCCATATCGCATAGATCTCACTGTGAAAAGGCTTAAATGGCTTTTTTGACCTAAGTTTAATAATTGCGCTCAAACCAAATGTCCTTGAACGAAATTTTAAAATGTAACTACTAGAATGTGATACAATACACTATTGGGTGAAGTTTGGTTGACTTCTGCGCAGCGGTTTGGGAGTTAACATCAAAATTACATTTCTCGGCCATATCGCATAGATCTCACTGTGAAAAGGCTTAAATGGCTTTTTTGACCTAAGTTTGAGGATTGCGCTCAAATCAAATGTCCTATAACCAAATTTCCACATGTAACTACTAGATTGTGATACAATACACTAATGGGTGAAGTTTGGTTGACTTCTGCGCAGCGGTTTGGGAGTTAACATCAAAATTACATTTCTCGGCCATATCGCATAGATCTCACTGTGAAAAGGCTTAAATGGCTTTTTTGACCTAAGTTTGAGGATTGCGCTAAAATCAAATGTCCTAGAACCAAATTTCCACATGTAACTACTAGATTGTGATACAATACACTAATGGGTGAAGTTTGGTTTACTTCTGCGCAGCGGTTTGGGAGTTAACATCAAAATTACATTTCTCGGCCATATCGCATAGATCTCACTGTGAAAAGGCTTAAATGGCTTTTTTGACCTAAGTTTAATAATTGCGCTCAAACCAAATGTCCTAGAACGAAATTTTCAAATGTAACTACTAGAATGTGATACAATACACTATTGGGTGAAGTTTGGTTGACTTCTGCGCAGCGGTTTGGGAGTTAAGATAAAAATTACATTTCTCGGCAATATCGCATAGATCTCACTGTGAAAAGGCTTAAATGACTTTTTTAATTAAGTTTGATGAATGCATTCAAACAAAATGTCCTAGAACAAACTTTTCAAATGTAACTACTAGATTGTGATACAATACACTATTGGGTGAAGTTTGGTTGACTTCTGCGCAGCGGTTTGGGAGTTAACATCAAAATTACATTTCTCGGCCATATCGCATAGATCTCACTGTGAAAAGGCTTAAATGGCTTTTTTGACCTAAGTTTGAGGATTGCGCTCAAATCAAATGTCCTAGAACCAAATTTCCACATGTAACTACTAGATTGTGATACAATACACTAATGGGTGAAGTTTGGTTTACTTCTGCGCAGCGGTTTGGGAGTTAACATCAAAATTACATTTCTCGGCCATATCGCATAGATCTCACTGTGAAAAGGCTTAAATGGCTTTTTTGACCTAAGTTTAATAATTGCGCTCAAACCAAATGTCCTAGAACGAAATTTTAAAATGTAACTACTAGAATGTGATACAATACACTATTGGGTGAAGTTTGGTTGACTTCTGCGCAGCGGTTTGGGAGTTAACATCAAAATTACATTTCTCGGCCATATCGCATAGATCTCAGTGTGAAAAGGCTTAAATGGCTTTTTTGACCTAAGTTTGAGGACTGCGCTCAAATCAAATGTCCTAGAACCAAATTTCCACATGTAACTACTAGATTGTGATACAATACACTAATGGGTGAAGTTTGGTTGACTTCTGCGCAGCGGTTTGGGAGTTAACATCAAAATTACATTTCTCGGCCATATCGCATAGATCTCACTGTGAAAAGGCTTAAATGACTTTTTTAATTAAGTTTGATGATTGCGCTCAAACAAAATTTCCTAGAACAAAATTTTCAAATGTAACTACTAGATTGTGATACAATACACTATTGGGTGAAGTTTGGTTGACTTCTGCGCAGCGGTTTGGGAGTTAACATCAAAATTACATTTCTCGGCCATATCGCATAGATCTCACTGTGAAAAGGCTTAAATGGCTTTTTTGACCTAAGTTTGAGGATTGCGCTCAAAACAAATATCCTAGAACCAAATTTCCACATGTAACTACTAGATTGTGATACAATACACTATTGGGTGAAGTTTGGTTGACTTCTGCGCAGCGGTTTGGGAGTTAACATCAAAATTACATTTCTCGGCCATATCGCATAGATCTCACTGTGAAAAGGCTTAAATGGCTTTTTTGACCTAAGTTTGAGGATTGCGCTCAAATCAAATGTCCTAGAACCAAATTTCCACATGTAACTACTAGATTGTGATAAAATACACTAATGGGTGAAGTTTGGTTGACTTCTGCGCAGCGGTTTGGGAGTTAACATCAAAATTACATTTCTCGGCCATATCGCATAGATCTCACTGTGAAAAGGCTTAAATGACTTTTTTAATTAAGTTTGATGATTGCGTTCAAACAAAATGTCCTAGAACAAAATTTTTAAAAGTAACTACTAGATTGTGATACAATACACTATTGGGTGAAGTTTGGTTGACTTCTGCGCAGCGGTTTGGGAGTTAACATCAAAATTACATTTCTCGGCCATATCGCATAGATCTCACTGTGAAAAGGCTTAAATGGCTTTTTTGACCTAAGTTTGAGGATTGCGCTCAAATCAAATGTCCTAGAACCAAATTTCCACATGTAACTACTAGATTGTGATAAAATACACTAATGGGTGAAGTTTGGTTGACTTCTGCGCAGCGGTTTGGGAGTTAACATCAAAATTACATTTCTCGGCCATATCGCATAGATCTCACTGTGAAAAGGCTTAAATGACTTTTTTAATTAAGTTTGATGATTGCGCTCAAACAAAATTTCCTAGAACAAAATTTTTAAATGTAACTACTAGATTGTGATACAATACACTATTGGGTGAAGTTTGGTTGACTTCTGCGCAGCGGTTTGGGAGTTAACATCAAAATTACATTTCTCGGCCATATCGCATAGATCTCACTGTGAAAAGGCTTAAATGGCTTTTTTGACCTAAGTTTGAGGATTGCGCTCAAATCAAATGTCCTAGAACCAAATTTCCACATGTAACTACTAGATTGTGATACAATACACTAATGGGTGAAGTTTGGTTGACTTCTGCGCAGCGGTTTGGGAGTGAACATCAAAATTACATTTCTCGGCCATATCGCATAGATCTCACTGTGAAAAGGCTTAAATGGCTTTTTTGACCTAAGTTTGAGGATTGCGCTCAAATCAAATGTCCTATAACCAAATTTCCACATGTAACTACTAGATTGTGATACAATACACTAATGGGTGAAGTTTGGTTGTCTTCTGCGCAGCGGTTTGGGAGTGAACATCAAAATTACATTTCTCGGCCATATCGCATATATCTCACTGTGAAAAGGCTTAAATGACTTTTTTAATTAAGTTTGATGATTGCGCTCAAACAAAATTTCCTAAAACAAAATTTTCAAATATAACTACTAGATTGTGATACAATACACTATTGGGTGAAGTTTGGTTGACTTCTGCGCAGCGGTTTGGGAGTTAACATCAAAATTACATTTCTCGGCCATATCGCATAGATCTCACTGTGAAAAGGCTTAAATGACTTTTTTAATTAAGTTTGATGATTGCGTTCAAACAAAATGTCCTAGAACAAAATTTTCAAATGTAACTACTAGATTGTGATACAATACACTATTGGGTGAAGTTTGGTTGACTTCTGCGCAGCGGTTTGGTAGTTAACATCAAAATTACATTTCTCGGCCATATCGCATAGATCTCACTGTGAAAAGGCTTAAATGACTTTTTTAATTAAGTTTAATGATTGCGCTCAAACCAAATGTCCTAGAACGAAATTTTCAAATGTAACTACTAGAATGTGATACAATACACTATTGGGTGAAGTTTAGTTGACTTCTGCGCAGCGGTTTGGGAGTTAACATCAAAATTACATTTCTCGGCCATATCGCATAGATCTCACTGTGAAAAGGCTTAAATGGCTTTTTTGACCTAAGTTTGAGGATTGCGCTCAAATCAAATGTCCTATAACCAAATTTCCACATGTAACTACTAGATTGTGATACAATACACTAATGGGTGAAGTTTGGTTGACTTCTGCGCAGCGGTTTGGGAGTTAACATCAAAATTACATTTCTCGGCCATATCGCATAGATCTCACTGTGAAAAGGCTTAAATGACTTTTTTAATTAAGTTTGATGAATGCATTCAAACAAAATGTCCTAGAACAAAATTTTCAAATGTAACTACTAGATTGTGATACAATACACTATTGGGTGAAGTTTGGTTGACTTCTGCGCAGCGGTTTGGGAGTTAACATCAAAATTACATTTCTCGGCCATATCGCATAGATCTCACTGTGAAAAGGCTTAAATGGCTTTTTTGACCTAAGTTTGAGGATTGCGCTCAAATCAAATGTCCTAGAACCAAATTTCCACATGTAACTACTAGATTGTGATACAATACACTAATGGGTGAAGTTTGGTTGACTTCTGCGCAGCGGTTTGGGAGTTAACATCAAAATTACATTTCTCGGCCATATCGCATAGATCTCACTGTGAAAAGGCTTAAATGACTTTTTTAATTAAGTTTGATGATTGCGTTCAAACAAAATGTCCTAGAACAAAATTTTTAAAAGTAACTACTAGATTGTGATACAATACACTATTGGGTGAAGTTTGGTTGACTTCTGCGCAGCGGTTTGGGAGTTAACATCAAAATTACATTTCTCGGCCATATCGCATAGATCTCACTGTGAAAAGGCTTAAATGGCTTTTTTGACCTAAGTTTGAGGATTGCGCTCAAATCAAATGTCCTAGAACCAAATTTCCACATGTAACTACTAGATTGTGATAAAATACACTAATGGGTGAAGTTTGGTTGACTTCTGCGCAGCGGTTTGGGAGTTAACATCAAAATTACATTTCTCGGCCATATCGCATAGATCTCACTGTGAAAAGGCTTAAATGACTTTTTTAATTAAGTTTGATGATTGCGCTCAAACAAAATTTCCTAGAACAAAATTTTTAAATGTAACTACTAGATTGTGATACAATACACTATTGGGTGAAGTTTGGTTGACTTCTGCGCAGCGGTTTGGGAGTTAACATCAAAATTACATTTCTCGGCCATATCGCATAGATCTCACTGTGAAAAGGCTTAAATGGCTTTTTTGACCTAAGTTTGAGGATTGCGCTCAAATCAAATGTCCTAGAACCAAATTTCCACATGTAACTACTAGATTGTGATACAATACACTAATGGGTGAAGTTTGGTTGACTTCTGCGTAGCGGTTTGGGAGTGAACATCAAAATTACATTTCTCGGCCATATCGCATAGATCTCACTGTGAAAAGGCTTAAATGGCTTTTTTGACCTAAGTTTGAGGATTGCGCTCAAATCAAATGTCCTAGAACCAAATTTCCACATGTAACTACTAGATTGTGATACAATACACTAATGGGTGAAGTTTGGTTGACTTCTGCGCAGCGGTTTGGGAGTTAACATCAAAATTACATTTCTCGGCCATATCGCATAGATCTCACTGTGAAAAGGCTTAAATGACTTTTTTAATTAAGTTTGATGATTGCGTTCAAACAAAATGTCCTAGAACAAAATTTTCAAATGTAACTACTAGATTGTGATACAATACACTATTGGGTGAAGTTTGGTTGACTTCTGCGCAGCGGTTTGGGAGTTAACATCAAAATTACATTTCTCGGCCATATCGCATAGATCTCACTGTGAAAAGGCTTAAATGGCTTTTTTGACCTAAGTTTGAGGATTGCGCTAAAATCAAATGTCCTAGAACCAAATTTCCACATGTAACTACTAGATTGTGATACAATACACTAATGGGTGAAGTTTGGTTTACTTCAGCGCAGCGGTTTGGGAGTTAACATCAAAATTACATTTCTCGGCCATATCGCATAGATCTCACTGTGAAAAGGCTTAAATGGCTTTTTTGACCTAAGTTTAATAATTGCGCTCAAACCAAATGTCCTAGAACGAAATTTTCAAATGTAACTACTAGAATGTGATACAATACACTATTGGGTGAAGTTTGGTTGACTTCTGCGCAGCGGTTTGGGAGTTAACATCAAAATTACATTTCTCGGCCATATCGCATAGATCTCACTGTGAAAAGGCTTAAATGGCTTTTTTGACCTAAGTTTGAGGATTGCGCTCAAATCAAATGTCCTAGAACCAAATTTCCACATGTAACTACTAGATTGTGATACAATACACTAATGGGTGAAGTTTGGTTTACTTCTGCGCAGCGGTTTGGGAGTTAACATCAAAATTACATTTCTCGGCCATATCGCATAGATCTCACTGTGAAAAGGCTTAAATGGCTTTTTTGACCTAAGTTTAATAATTGCGCTCAAACCAAATGTCCTTGAACGAAATTTTAAAATGTAACTACTAGAATGTGATACAATACACTATTGGGTGAAGTTTGGTTGACTTCTGCGCAGCGGTTTGGGAGTTAACATCAAAATTACATTTCTCGGCCATATCGCATAGATCTCACTGTGAAAAGGCTTAAATGGCTTTTTTGACCTAAGTTTGAGGATTGCGCTCAAATCAAATGTCCTATAACCAAATTTCCACATGTAACTACTAGATTGTGATACAATACACTAATGGGTGAAGTTTGGTTGACTTCTGCGCAGCGGTTTGGGAGTTAACATCAAAATTACATTTCTCGGCCATATCGCATAGATCTCACTGTGAAAAGGCTTAAATGGCTTTTTTGACCTAAGTTTGAGGATTGCGCTAAAATCAAATGTCCTAGAACCAAATTTCCACATGTAACTACTAGATTGTGATACAATACACTAATGGGTGAAGTTTGGTTTACTTCTGCGCAGCGGTTTGGGAGTTAACATCAAAATTACATTTCTCGGCCATATCGCATAGATCTCACTGTGAAAAGGCTTAAATGGCTTTTTTGACCTAAGTTTAATAATTGCGCTCAAACCAAATGTCCTAGAACGAAATTTTCAAATGTAACTACTAGAATGTGATACAATACACTATTGGGTGAAGTTTGGTTGACTTCTGCGCAGCGGTTTGGGAGTTAAGATAAAAATTACATTTCTCGGCAATATCGCATAGATCTCACTGTGAAAAGGCTTAAATGGCTTTTTTGACCTAAGTTTGAGGATTGCGCTCAAATCAAATGTCCTAGAACCAAATTTCCACATGTAACTACTAGATTGTGATACAATACACTAATGGGTGAAGTTTGGTTTACTTCTGCGCAGCGGTTTGGGAGTTAACATCAAAATTACATTTCTCGGCCATATCGCATAGATCTCACTGTGAAAAGGCTTAAATGACTTTTTTAATTAAGTTTGATGAATGCATTCAAACAAAATGTCCTAGAACAAACTTTTCAAATGTAACTACTAGATTGTGATACAATACACTATTGGGTGAAGTTTGGTTGACTTCTGCGCAGCGGTTTGGGAGTTAACATCAAAATTACATTTCTCGGCCATATCGCATAGATCTCACTGTGAAAAGGCTTAAATGGCTTTTTTGACCTAAGTTTGAGGATTGCGCTCAAATCAAATGTCCTAGAACCAAATTTCCACATGTAACTACTAGATTGTGATACAATACACTAATGGGTGAAGTTTGGTTTACTTCTGCGCAGCGGTTTGGGAGTTAACATCAAAATTACATTTCTCGGCCATATCGCATAGATCTCACTGTGAAAAGGCTTAAATGGCTTTTTTGACCTAAGTTTAATAATTGCGCTCAAACCAAATGTCCTAGAACGAAATTTTAAAATGTAACTACTAGAATGTGATACAATACACTATTGGGTGAAGTTTGGTTGACTTCTGCGCAGCGGTTTGGGAGTTAACATCAAAATTACATTTCTCGGCCATATCGCATAGATCTCAGTGTGAAAAGGCTTAAATGGCTTTTTTGACCTAAGTTTGAGGACTGCGCTCAAATCAAATGTCCTAGAACCAAATTTCCACATGTAACTACTAGATTGTGATACAATACACTAATGGGTGAAGTTTGGTTGACTTCTGCGCAGCGGTTTGGGAGTTAACATCAAAATTACATTTCTCGGCCATATCGCATAGATCTCACTGTGAAAAGGCTTAAATGACTTTTTTAATTAAGTTTGATGATTGCGCTCAAACAAAATTTCCTAGAACAAAATTTTCAAATGTAACTACTAGATTGTGATACAATACACTATTGGGTGAAGTTTGGTTGACTTCTGCGCAGCGGTTTGGGAGTTAACATCAAAATTACATTTCTCGGCCATATCGCATAGATCTCACTGTGAAAAGGCTTAAATGGCTTTTTTGACCTAAGTTTGAGGATTGCGCTCAAAACAAATATCCTAGAACCAAATTTCCACATGTAACTACTAGATTGTGATACAATACACTATTGGGTGAAGTTTGGTTGACTTCTGCGCAGCGGTTTGGGAGTTAACATCAAAATTACATTTCTCGGCCATATCGCATAGATCTCACTGTGAAAAGGCTTAAATGGCTTTTTTGACCTAAGTTTGAGGATTGCGCTCAAATCAAATGTCCTAGAACCAAATTTCCACATGTAACTACTAGATTGTGATAAAATACACTAATGGGTGAAGTTTGGTTGACTTCTGCGCAGCGGTTTGGGAGTTAACATCAAAATTACATTTCTCGGCCATATCGCATAGATCTCACTGTGAAAAGGCTTAAATGACTTTTTTAATTAAGTTTGATGATTGCGTTCAAACAAAATGTCCTAGAACAAAATTTTTAAAAGTAACTACTAGATTGTGATACAATACACTATTGGGTGAAGTTTGGTTGACTTCTGCGCAGCGGTTTGGGAGTTAACATCAAAATTACATTTCTCGGCCATATCGCATAGATCTCACTGTGAAAAGGCTTAAATGGCTTTTTTGACCTAAGTTTGAGGATTGCGCTCAAATCAAATGTCCTAGAACCAAATTTCCACATGTAACTACTAGATTGTGATAAAATACACTAATGGGTGAAGTTTGGTTGACTTCTGCGCAGCGGTTTGGGAGTTAACATCAAAATTACATTTCTCGGCCATATCGCATAGATCTCACTGTGAAAAGGCTTAAATGACTTTTTTAATTAAGTTTGATGATTGCGCTCAAACAAAATTTCCTAGAACAAAATTTTTAAATGTAACTACTAGATTGTGATACAATACACTATTGGGTGAAGTTTGGTTGACTTCTGCGCAGCGGTTTGGGAGTTAACATCAAAATTACATTTCTCGGCCATATCGCATAGATCTCACTGTGAAAAGGCTTAAATGGCTTTTTTGACCTAAGTTTGAGGATTGCGCTCAAATCAAATGTCCTAGAACCAAATTTCCACATGTAACTACTAGATTGTGATACAATACACTAATGGGTGAAGTTTGGTTGACTTCTGCGCAGCGGTTTGGGAGTGAACATCAAAATTACATTTCTCGGCCATATCGCATAGATCTCACTGTGAAAAGGCTTAAATGGCTTTTTTGACCTAAGTTTGAGGATTGCGCTCAAATCAAATGTCCTAGAACCAAATTTCCACATGTAACTACTAGATTGTGATACAATACACTAATGGGTGAAGTTTGGTTGACTTCTGCGCAGCGGTTTGGGAGTTAACATCAAAATTACATTTCTCGGCCATATCGCATAGATCTCACTGTGAAAAGGCTTAAATGACTTTTTTAATTAAGTTTGATGATTGCGTTCAAACAAAATGTCCTAGAACAAAATTTTCAAATGTAACTACTAGATTGTGATACAATACACTATTGGGTGAAGTTTGGTTGACTTCTGCGCAGCGGTTTGGGAGTTAACATCAAAATTACATTTCTCGGCCATATCGCATAGATCTCACTGTGAAAAGGCTTAAATGGCTTTTTTGACCTAAGTTTGAGGATTGCGCTAAAATCAAATGTCCTAGAACCAAATTTCCACATGTAACTACTAGATTGTGATACAATACACTAATGGGTGAAGTTTGGTTTACTTCAGCGCAGCGGTTTGGGAGTTAACATCAAAATTACATTTCTCGGCCATATCGCATAGATCTCACTGTGAAAAGGCTTAAATGGCTTTTTTGACCTAAGTTTAATAATTGCGCTCAAACCAAATGTCCTAGAACGAAATTTTCAAATGTAACTACTAGAATGTGATACAATACACTATTGGGTGAAGTTTGGTTGACTTCTGCGCAGCGGTTTGGGAGTTAACATCAAAATTACATTTCTCGGCCATATCGCATAGATCTCACTGTGAAAAGGCTTAAATGGCTTTTTTGACCTAAGTTTGAGGATTGCGCTCAAATCAAATGTCCTAGAACCAAATTTCCACATGTAACTACTAGATTGTGATACAATACACTAATGGGTGAAGTTTGGTTTACTTCTGCGCAGCGGTTTGGGAGTTAACATCAAAATTACATTTCTCGGCCATATCGCATAGATCTCACTGTGAAAAGGCTTAAATGGCTTTTTTGACCTAAGTTTAATAATTGCGCTCAAACCAAATGTCCTTGAACGAAATTTTAAAATGTAACTACTAGAATGTGATACAATACACTATTGGGTGAAGTTTGGTTGACTTCTGCGCAGCGGTTTGGGAGTTAACATCAAAATTACATTTCTCGGCCATATCGCATAGATCTCACTGTGAAAAGGCTTAAATGGCTTTTTTGACCTAAGTTTGAGGATTGCGCTCAAATCAAATGTCCTATAACCAAATTTCCACATGTAACTACTAGATTGTGATACAATACACTAATGGGTGAAGTTTGGTTGACTTCTGCGCAGCGGTTTGGGAGTTAACATCAAAATTACATTTCTCGGCCATATCGCATAGATCTCACTGTGAAAAGGCTTAAATGGCTTTTTTGACCTAAGTTTGAGGATTGCGCTAAAATCAAATGTCCTAGAACCAAATTTCCACATGTAACTACTAGATTGTGATACAATACACTAATGGGTGAAGTTTGGTTTACTTCTGCGCAGCGGTTTGGGAGTTAACATCAAAATTACATTTCTCGGCCATATCGCATAGATCTCACTGTGAAAAGGCTTAAATGGCTTTTTTGACCTAAGTTTAATAATTGCGCTCAAACCAAATGTCCTAGAACGAAATTTTCAAATGTAACTACTAGAATGTGATACAATACACTATTGGGTGAAGTTTGGTTGACTTCTGCGCAGCGGTTTGGGAGTTAAGATAAAAATTACATTTCTCGGCAATATCGCATAGATCTCACTGTGAAAAGGCTTAAATGGCTTTTTTGACCTAAGTTTGAGGATTGCGCTCAAATCAAATGTCCTAGAACCAAATTTCCACATGTAACTACTAGATTGTGATACAATACACTAATGGGTGAAGTTTGGTTTACTTCTGCGCAGCGGTTTGGGAGTTAACATCAAAATTACATTTCTCGGCCATATCGCATAGATCTCACTGTGAAAAGGCTTAAATGACTTTTTTAATTAAGTTTGATGAATGCATTCAAACAAAATGTCCTAGAACAAACTTTTCAAATGTAACTACTAGATTGTGATACAATACACTATTGGGTGAAGTTTGGTTGACTTCTGCGCAGCGGTTTGGGAGTTAACATCAAAATTACATTTCTCGGCCATATCGCATAGATCTCACTGTGAAAAGGCTTAAATGGCTTTTTTGACCTAAGTTTGAGGATTGCGCTCAAATCAAATGTCCTAGAACCAAATTTCCACATGTAACTACTAGATTGTGATACAATACACTAATGGGTGAAGTTTGGTTTACTTCTGCGCAGCGGTTTGGGAGTTAACATCAAAATTACATTTCTCGGCCATATCGCATAGATCTCACTGTGAAAAGGCTTAAATGGCTTTTTTGACCTAAGTTTAATAATTGCGCTCAAACCAAATGTCCTAGAACGAAATTTTAAAATGTAACTACTAGAATGTGATACAATACACTATTGGGTGAAGTTTGGTTGACTTCTGCGCAGCGGTTTGGGAGTTAACATCAAAATTACATTTCTCGGCCATATCGCATAGATCTCAGTGTGAAAAGGCTTAAATGGCTTTTTTGACCTAAGTTTGAGGACTGCGCTCAAATCAAATGTCCTAGAACCAAATTTCCACATGTAACTACTAGATTGTGATACAATACACTAATGGGTGAAGTTTGGTTGACTTCTGCGCAGCGGTTTGGGAGTTAACATCAAAATTACATTTCTCGGCCATATCGCATAGATCTCACTGTGAAAAGGCTTAAATGACTTTTTTAATTAAGTTTGATGATTGCGCTCAAACAAAATTTCCTAGAACAAAATTTTCAAATGTAACTACTAGATTGTGATACAATACACTATTGGGTGAAGTTTGGTTGACTTCTGCGCAGCGGTTTGGGAGTTAACATCAAAATTACATTTCTCGGCCATATCGCATAGATCTCACTGTGAAAAGGCTTAAATGGCTTTTTTGACCTAAGTTTGAGGATTGCGCTCAAATCAAATGTCCTATAACCAAATTTCCACATGTAACTACTAGATTGTGATACAATACACTAATGGGTGAAGTTTGGTTGACTTCTGCGCAGCGGTTTGGGAGTTAACATCAAAATTACATTTCTCGGCCATATCGCATAGATCTCACTGT
Source organism: Corythoichthys intestinalis (assembly GCF_030265065.1). Taxonomy (NCBI): domain Eukaryota; kingdom Metazoa; phylum Chordata; class Actinopteri; order Syngnathiformes; family Syngnathidae; genus Corythoichthys; species Corythoichthys intestinalis. Next base: position 1,164,732 of record NW_026651604.1, on the reverse strand, counting down.
GAAAAGGCTTAAATGACTTTTTTAATTAAGTTTGATGATTGCGTTCAAACAAAATGTCCTAGAACAAAATTTTTAAATGTAACTACTAGATTGTGATACAATACACTATTGGGTGAAGTTTGGTTGACTTCTGCGCAGCGGTTTGGGAGTTAACATCAAAATTACATTTCTCGGCCATATCGCATAGATCTCACTGTGAAAAGGCTTAAATGGCTTTTTTGACCTAAGTTTGAGGATTGCGCTCAAATCAAATGTCCTAGAACCAAATTTCCACATGTAACTACTAGATTGTGATAAAATACACTAATGGGTGAAGTTTGGTTGACTTCTGCGCAGCGGTTTGGGAGTTAACATCAAAATTACATTTCTCGGCCATATCGCATAGATCTCACTGTGAAAAGGCTTAAATGACTTTTTTAATTAAGTTTGATGATTGCGCTCAAACAAAATTTCCTAGAACAAAATTTTTAAATGTAACTACTAGATTGTGATACAATACACTATTGGGTGAAGTTTGGTTGACTTCTGCGCAGCGGTTTGGGAGTTAACATCAAAATTACATTTCTCGGCCATATCGCATAGATCTCACTGTGAAAAGGCTTAAATGGCTTTTTTGACCTAAGTTTGAGGATTGCGCTCAAATCAAATGTCCTAGAACCAAATTTCCACATGTAACTACTAGATTGTGATACAATACACTAATGGGTGAAGTTTGGTTGACTTCTGCGCAGCGGTTTGGGAGTGAACATCAAAATTACATTTCTCGGCCATATCGCATAGATCTCACTGTGAAAAGGCTTAAATGGCTTTTTTGACCTAAGTTTGAGGATTGCGCTCAAATCAAATGTCCTAGAACCAAATTTCCACATGTAACTACTAGATTGTGATACAATACACTAATGGGTGAAGTTTGGTTGACTTCTGCGCAGCGGTTTGGGAGTTAACATCAAAATTACATTTCTCGGCCATATCGCATAGATCTCACTGTGAAAAGGCTTAAATGACTTTTTTAATTAAGTTTGATGATTGCGTTCAAACAAAATGTCCTAGAACAAAATTTTCAAATTTAACTACTAGATTGTGATACAATACACTATTGGGTGAAGTTTGGTTGACTTCTGCGCAGCGGTTTGGGAGTTAACATCAAAATTACATTTCTCGGCCATATCGCATAGATCTCACTGTGAAAAGGCTTAAATGGCTTTTTTGACCTAAGTTTGAGGATTGCGCTAAAATCAAATGTCCTAGAACCAAATTTCCACATGTAACTACTAGATTGTGATACAATACACTAATGGGTGAAGTTTGGTTTACTTCAGCGCAGCGGTTTGGGAGTTAACATCAAAATTACATTTCTCGGCCATATCGCATAGATCTCACTGTGAAAAGGCTTAAATGGCTTTTTTGACCTAAGTTTAATAATTGCGCTCAAACCAAATGTCCTAGAACGAAATTTTCAAATGTAACTACTAGAATGTGATACAATACACTATTGGGTGAAGTTTGGTTGACTTCTGCGCAGCGGTTTGGGAGTTAACATCAAAATTACATTTCTCGGCCATATCGCATAGATCTCACTGTGAAAAGGCTTAAATGGCTTTTTTGACCTAAGTTTGAGGATTGCGCTCAAATCAAATGTCCTAGAACCAAATTTCCACATGTAACTACTAGATTGTGATACAATACACTAATGGGTGAAGTTTGGTTTACTTCTGCGCAGCGGTTTGGGAGTTAACATCAAAATTACATTTCTCGGCCATATCGCATAGATCTCACTGTGAAAAGGCTTAAATGGCTTTTTTGACCTAAGTTTAATAATTGCGCTCAAACCAAATGTCCTTGAACGAAATTTTAAAATGTAACTACTAGAATGTGATACAATACACTATTGGGTGAAGTTTGGTTGACTTCTGCGCAGCGGTTTGGGAGTTAACATCAAAATTACATTTCTCGGCCATATCGCATAGATCTCACTGTGAAAAGGCGTAAATGGCTTTTTTGACCTAAGTTTGAGGATTGCGCTCAAATCAAATGTCCTATAACCAAATTTCCACATGTAACTACTAGATTGTGATACAATACACTAATGGGTGAAGTTTGGTTGACTTCTGCGCAGCGGTTTGGGAGTTAACATCAAAATTACATTTCTCGGCCATATCGCATAGATCTCACTGTGAAAAGGCTTAAATGGCTTTTTTGACCTAAGTTTGAGGATTGCGCTAAAATCAAATGTCCTAGAACCAAATTTCCACATGTAACTACTAGATTGTGATACAATACACTAATGGGTGAAGTTTGGTTTACTTCTGCGCAGCGGTTTGGGAGTTAACATCAAAATTACATTTCTCGGCCATATCGCATAGATCTCACTGTGAAAAGGCTTAAATGGCTTTTTTGACCTAAGTTTAATAATTGCGCTCAAACCAAATGTCCTAGAACGAAATTTTCAAATGTAACTACTAGAATGTGATACAATACACTATTGGGTGAAGTTTGGTTGACTTCTGCGCAGCGGTTTGGGAGTTAAGATAAAAATTACATTTCTCGGCCATATCGCATAGATCTCACTGTGAAAAGGCTTAAATGGCTTTTTTGACCTAAGTTTGAGGATTGCGCTCAAATCAAATGTCCTAGAACCAAATTTCCACATGTAACTACTAGATTGTGATACAATACACTAATGGGTGAAGTTTGGTTTACTTCTGCGCAGCGGTTTGGGAGTTAACATCAAAATTACATTTCTCGGCCATATCGCATAGATCTCACTGTGAAAAGGCTTAAATGGCTTTTTTGACCTAAGTTTGAGGATTGCGCTCAAATCAAATGTCCTAGAACCAAATTTCCACATGTAACTACTAGATTGTGATACAATACACTAATGGGTGAAGTTTGGTTGACTTCTGCGCAGCGGTTTGGGAGTTAACATCAAAATTACATTTCTCGGCCATATCGCATAGATCTCACTGTGAAAAGGCTTAAATGGCTTTTTTTACCTAAGTTTGAGGATTGCGCTCAAACCAAATGTCCTAGAACGAAATTTTCAAATGTAACTACTAGAATGTGATACAATACACTATTGGGTGAAGTTTGGTTGACTTCTGCGCAGCGGTTTGGGAGTTAACATCAAAATTACATTTCTCGGCCATATCGCATAGATCTCACTGTGAAAAGGCTTAAATGGCTTTTTTGACCTAAGTTTGAGGATTGCGCTCAAATCAAATGTCCTATAACCAAATTTCCACATCTAACTACTAGATTGTGATACAATACACTAATGGGTGAAGTTTGGTTGACTTCAGCGCAGCGGTTTGGGAGTTAACATCAAAATTACATTTCTCGGCCATATCGCATAGATCTCACTGTGAAAAGGCTTAAATGACTTTTTTAATTAAGTTTGATGATTGCGTTCAAACAAAATGTCCTAGAACAAAATTTTCAAATGTAACTACTAGATTGTGATACAATACACTATTGGGTGAAGTTTGGTTGACTTCTGCGCAGCGGTTTGGGAGTTAACATCAAAATTACATTTCTCGGCCATATCGCATAGATCTCACTGTGAAAAGGCTTAAATGGCTTTTTTGACCTAAGTTTGAGGATTGCGCTCAAATCAAATGTCCAATAACCAAATTTCCACATGTAACTACTAGATTGTGATACAATACACTAATGGGTGAAGTTTGGTTGACTTCTGCGCAGCGGTTTGGGAGTTAACATCAAAATTACATTTCTCGGCCATATCGCATAGATCTCACTGTGAAAAGGCTTAAATGACTTTTTTAATTAAGTTTGATGATTGCGTTCAAACAAAATGTCCTAGAACAAAATTTTTAAATGTAACTACTAGATTGTGATACAATACACTATTGGGTGAAGTTTGGTTGACTTCTGCGCAGCGGTTTGGGAGTTAACATCAAAATTACATTTCTCGGCCATATCGCATAGATCTCACTGTGAAAAGGCTTAAATGGCTTTTTTGACCTAAGTTTGAGGATTGCGCTCAAACAAAATGTCCTAGAACAAAATTTTCAAATATAACTACTAGATTGTGATACAATACACTATTGGGTGAAGTTTGGTTGACTTCTGCGCAGCGGTTTGGGAGTTAACATCAAAATTACATTTCTCGGCCATATCGCATAGATCTCACTGTGAAAAGGCTTAAATGGCTTTTTTGACCTAAGTTTGAGGATTGCGCTCAAATCAAATGTCCTAGAACCAAATTTCCACATGTAACTACTAGATTGTGATACAATACACTAATGGGTGAAGTTTGGTTTACTTCAGCGCAGCGGTTTGGGAGTTAACATCAAAATTACATTTCTCGGCCATATCGCATAGATCTCACTGTGAAAAGGCTTAAATGGCTTTTTTGACCTAAGTTTAATAATTGCGCTCAAACCAAATGTCCTAGAACGAAATTTTCAAATGTAACTACTAGAATGTGATACAATACACTATTGGGTGAAGTTTGGTTGACTTCTGCGCAGCGGTTTGGGAGTTAACATCAAAATTACATTTCTCGGCCATATCGCATAGATCTCACTGTGAAAAGGCTTAAATGGCTTTTTTGACCTAAGTTTGAGGATTGCGCTCCAATCAAATGTCCTAGAACCAAATTTCCACATGTAACTACTAGATTGTGATACAATACACTAATGGGTGAAGTTTGGTTTACTTCTGCGCAGCGGTTTGGGAGTTAACATCAAAATTACATTTCTCGGCCATATCGCATAGATCTCACTGTGAAAAGGCTTAAATGGCTTTTTTGACCTAAGTTTAATAATTGCGCTCAAACCAAATGTCCTTGAACGAAATTTTAAAATGTAACTACTAGAATGTGATACAATACACTATTGGGTGAAGTTTGGTTGACTTCTGCGCAGCGGTTTGGGAGTTAACATCAAAATTACATTTCTCGGCCATATCGCATAGATCTCACTGTGAAAAGGCTTAAATGGCTTTTTTGACCTAAGTTTGAGGATTGCGCTCAAATCAAATGTCCTATAACCAAATTTCCACATGTAACTACTAGATTGTGATACAATACACTAATGGGTGAAGTTTGGTTGACTTCTGCGCAGCGGTTTGGGAGTTAACATCAAAATTACATTTCTCGGCCATATCGCATAGATCTCACTGTGAAAAGGCTTAAATGGCTTTTTTGACCTAAGTTTGAGGATTGCGCTAAAATCAAATGTCCTAGAACCAAATTTCCACATGTAACTACTAGATTGTGATACAATACACTAATGGGTGAAGTTTGGTTGACTTCTGCGCAGCGGTTTGGGAGTTAACATCAAAATTACATTTCTCGGCCATATCGCATAGATCTCACTGTGAAAAGGCTTAAATGGCTTTTTTGACCTAAGTTTGAGGATTGCGCTCAAATCAAATGTCCTAGAACCAAATTTCCACATGTAACTACTAGATTGTGATACAATACACTAATGGGTGAAGTTTGGTTTACTTCTGCGCAGCGGTTTGGGAGTTAACATCAAAATTACATTTCTCGGCCATATCGCATAGATCTCACTGTGAAAAGGCTTAAATGGCTTTTTTGACCTAAGTTTGAGGATTGCGCTAAAATCAAATGTCCTAGAACCAAATTTCCACATGTAACTACTAGATTGTGATACAATACACTAATGGGTGAAGTTTGGTTTACTTCTGCGCAGCGGTTTGGGAGTTAACATCAAAATTACATTTCTCGGCCATATCGCATAGATCTCACTGTGAAAAGGCTTAAATGGCTTTTTTGACCTAAGTTTAATAATTGCGCTCAAACCAAATGTCCTAGAACGAAATTTTCAAATGTAACTACTAGAATGTGATACAATACACTATTGGGTGAAGTTTGGTTGACTTCTGCGCAGCGGTTTGGGAGTTAAGATAAAAATTACATTTCTCGGCCATATCGCATAGATCTCACTGTGAAAAGGCTTAAATGGCTTTTTTGACCTAAGTTTGAGGATTGCGCTCAAATCAAATGTCCTAGAACCAAATTTCCACATGTAACTACTAGATTGTGATACAATACACTAATGGGTGAAGTTTGGTTTACTTCTGCGCAGCGGTTTGGGAGTTAACATCAAAATTACATTTCTCGGCCATATCGCATAGATCTCACTGTGAAAAGGCTTAAATGGCTTTTTTGACCTAAGTTTGAGGATTGCGCTCAAATCAAATGTCCTAGAACCAAATTTCCACATGTAACTACTAGATTGTGATACAATACACTAATGGGTGAAGTTTGGTTGACTTCTGCGCAGCGGTTTGGGAGTTAACATCAAAATTACATTTCTCGGCCATATCGCATAGATCTCACTGTGAAAAGGCTTAAATGGCTTTTTTTACCTAAGTTTGAGGATTGCGCTCAAACCAAATGTCCTAGAACGAAATTTTCAAATGTAACTACTAGAATGTGATACAATACACTATTGGGTGAAGTTTGGTTGACTTCTGCGCAGCGGTTTGGGAGTTAACATCAAAATTACATTTCTCGGCCATATCGCATAGATCTCACTGTGAAAAGGCTTAAATGGCTTTTTTGACCTAAGTTTGAGGATTGCGCTCAAATCAAATGTCCTATAACCAAATTTCCACATCTAACTACTAGATTGTGATACAATACACTAATGGGTGAAGTTTGGTTGACTTCAGCGCAGCGGTTTGGGAGTTAACATCAAAATTACATTTCTCGGCCATATCGCATAGATCTCACTGTGAAAAGGCTTAAATGACTTTTTTAATTAAGTTTGATGATTGCGTTCAAACAAAATGTCCTAGAACAAAATTTTCAAATGTAACTACTAGATTGTGATACAATACACTATTGGGTGAAGTTTGGTTGACTTCTGCGCAGCGGTTTGGGAGTTAACATCAAAATTACATTTCTCGGCCATATCGCATAGATCTCACTGTGAAAAGGCTTAAATGGCTTTTTTGACCTAAGTTTGAGGATTGCGCTCAAATCAAATGTCCAATAACCAAATTTCCACATGTAACTACTAGATTGTGATACAATACACTAATGGGTGAAGTTTGGTTGACTTCTGCGCAGCGGTTTGGGAGTTAACATCAAAATTACATTTCTCGGCCATATCGCATAGATCTCACTGTGAAAAGGCTTAAATGACTTTTTTAATTAAGTTTGATGATTGCGTTCAAACAAAATGTCCTAGAACAAAATTTTTAAATGTAACTACTAGATTGTGATACAATACACTATTGGGTGAAGTTTGGTTGACTTCTGCGCAGCGGTTTGGGAGTTAACATCAAAATTACATTTCTCGGCCATATCGCATAGATCTCACTGTGAAAAGGCTTAAATGGCTTTTTTGACCTAAGTTTGAGGATTGCGCTCAAACAAAATGTCCTAGAACAAAATTTTCAAATATAACTACTAGATTGTGATACAATACACTATTGGGTGAAGTTTGGTTGACTTCTGCGCAGCGGTTTGGGAGTTAACATCAAAATTACATTTCTCGGCCATATCGCATAGATCTCACTGTGAAAAGGCTTAAATGGCTTTTTTGACCTAAGTTTGAGGATTGCGCTCAAATCAAATGTCCTAGAACCAAATTTCCACATGTAACTACTAGATTGTGATACAATACACTAATGGGTGAAGTTTGGTTTACTTCAGCGCAGCGGTTTGGGAGTTAACATCAAAATTACATTTCTCGGCCATATCGCATAGATCTCACTGTGAAAAGGCTTAAATGGCTTTTTTGACCTAAGTTTAATAATTGCGCTCAAACCAAATGTCCTAGAACGAAATTTTCAAATGTAACTACTAGAATGTGATACAATACACTATTGGGTGAAGTTTGGTTGACTTCTGCGCAGCGGTTTGGGAGTTAACATCAAAATTACATTTCTCGGCCATATCGCATAGATCTCACTGTGAAAAGGCTTAAATGGCTTTTTTGACCTAAGTTTGAGGATTGCGCTCAAATCAAATGTCCTAGAACCAAATTTCCACATGTAACTACTAGATTGTGATACAATACACTAATGGGTGAAGTTTGGTTTACTTCTGCGCAGCGGTTTGGGAGTTAACATCAAAATTACATTTCTCGGCCATATCGCATAGATCTCACTGTGAAAAGGCTTAAATGGCTTTTTTGACCTAAGTTTAATAATTGCGCTCAAACCAAATGTCCTTGAACGAAATTTTAAAATGTAACTACTAGAATGTGATACAATACACTATTGGGTGAAGTTTGGTTGACTTCTGCGCAGCGGTTTGGGAGTTAACATCAAAATTACATTTCTCGGCCATATCGCATAGATCTCACTGTGAAAAGGCTTAAATGGCTTTTTTGACCTAAGTTTGAGGATTGCGCTCAAATCAAATGTCCTATAACCAAATTTCCACATGTAACTACTAGATTGTGATACAATACACTAATGGGTGAAGTTTGGTTGACTTCTGCGCAGCGGTTTGGGAGTTAACATCAAAATTACATTTCTCGGCCATATCGCATAGATCTCACTGTGAAAAGGCTTAAATGGCTTTTTTGACCTAAGTTTGAGGATTGCGCTAAAATCAAATGTCCTAGAACCAAATTTCCACATGTAACTACTAGATTGTGATACAATACACTAATGGGTGAAGTTTGGTTTACTTCTGCGCAGCGGTTTGGGAGTTAACATCAAAATTACATTTCTCGGCCATATCGCATAGATCTCACTGTGAAAAGGCTTAAATGGCTTTTTTGACCTAAGTTTAATAATTGCGCTCAAACCAAATGTCCTAGAACGAAATTTTCAAATGTAACTACTAGAATGTGATACAATACACTATTGGGTGAAGTTTGGTTGACTTCTGCGCAGCGGTTTGGGAGTTAAGATAAAAATTACATTTCTCGGCCATATCGCATAGATCTCACTGTGAAAAGGCTTAAATGGCTTTTTTGACCTAAGTTTGAGGATTGCGCTCAAATCAAATGTCCTAGAACCAAATTTCCACATGTAACTACTAGATTGTGATACAATACACTAATGGGTGAAGTTTGGTTTACTTCTGCGCAGCGGTTTGGGAGTTAACATCAAAATTACATTTCTCGGCCATATCGCATAGATCTCACTGTGAAAAGGCTTAAATGACTTTTTTAATTAAGTTTGATGAATGCATTCAAACAAAATGTCCTAGAACAAACTTTTCAAATGTAACTACTAGATTGTGATACAATACACTATTGGGTGAAGTTTGGTTGACTTCTGCGCAGCGGTTTGGGAGTTAACATCAAAATTACATTTCTCGGCCATATCGCATAGATCTCACTGTGAAAAGGCTTAAATGGCTTTTTTGACCTAAGTTTGAGGATTGCGCTCAAATCAAATGTCCTAGAACCAAATTTCCACATGTAACTACTAGATTGTGATACAATACACTAATGGGTGAAGTTTGGTTTACTTCTGCGCAGCGGTTTGGGAGTTAACATCAAAATTACATTTCTCGGCCATATCGCATAGATCTCACTGTGAAAAGGCTTAAATGGCTTTTTTGACCTAAGTTTAATAATTGCGCTCAAACCAAATGTCCTAGAACGAAATTTTAAAATGTAACTACTAGAATGTGATACAATACACTATTGGGTGAAGTTTGGTTGACTTCTGCGCAGCGGTTTGGGAGTTAACATCAAAATTACATTTCTCGGCCATATCGCATAGATCTCAGTGTGAAAAGGCTTAAATGGCTTTTTTGACCTAAGTTTGAGGACTGCGCTCAAATCAAATGTCCTAGAACCAAATTTCCACATGTAACTACTAGATTGTGATACAATACACTAATGGGTGAAGTTTGGTTGACTTCTGCGCAGCGGTTTGGGAGTTAACATCAAAATTACATTTCTCGGCCATATCGCATAGATCTCACTGTGAAAAGGCTTAAATGACTTTTTTAATTAAGTTTGATGATTGCGCTCAAACAAAATTTCCTAGAACAAAATTTTCAAATGTAACTACTAGATTGTGATACAATACACTATTGGGTGAAGTTTGGTTGACTTCTGCGCAGCGGTTTGGGAGTTAACATCAAAATTACATTTCTCGGCCATATCGCATAGATCTCACTGTGAAAAGGCTTAAATGGCTTTTTTGACCTAAGTTTGAGGATTGCGCTCAAATCAAATGTCCTAGAACCAAATTTCCACATGTAACTACTAGATTGTGATACAATACACTAATGGGTGAAGTTTGGTTTACTTCAGCGCAGCGGTTTGGGAGTTAACATCAAAATTACATTTCTCGGCCATATCGCATAGATCTCACTGTGAAAAGGCTTAAATGGCTTTTTTGACCTAAGTTTAATAATTGCGCTCAAACCAAATGTCCTAGAACGAAATTTTCAAATGTAACTACTAGAATGTGATACAATACACTATTGGGTGAAGTTTGGTTGACTTCTGCGCAGCGGTTTGGGAATTAACATCAAAATTACATTTCTCGGCCATATCGCATAGATCTCACTGTGAAAAGGCTTAAATGGCTTTTTTGACCTAAGTTTGAGGATTGCGCTCAAATCAAATGTCCTAGAACCAAATTTCCACATGTAACTACTAGATTGTGATACAATACACTAATGGGTGAAGTTTGGTTTACTTCTGCGCAGCGGTTTGGGAGTTAACATCAAAATTACATTTCTCGGCCATATCGCATAGATCTCACTGTGAAAAGGCTTAAATGGCTTTTTTGACCTAAGTTTAATAATTGCGCTCAAACCAAATGTCCTTGAACGAAATTTTAAAATGTAACTACTAGAATGTGATACAATACACTATTGGGTGAAGTTTGGTTGACTTCTGCGCAGCGGTTTGGGAGTTAACATCAAAATTACATTTCTCGGCCATATCGCATAGATCTCACTGTGAAAAGGCGTAAATGGCTTTTTTGACCTAAGTTTGAGGATTGCGCTCAAATCAAATGTCCTATAACCAAATTTCCACATGTAACTACTAGATTGTGATACAATACACTAATGGGTGAAGTTTGGTTGACTTCTGCGCAGCGGTTTGGGAGTTAACATCAAAATTACATTTCTCGGCCATATCGCATAGATCTCACTGTGAAAAGGCTTAAATGGCTTTTTTGACCTAAGTTTGAGGATTGCGCTAAAATCAAATGTCCTAGAACCAAATTTCCACATGTAACTACTAGATTGTGATACAATACACTAATGGGTGAAGTTTGGTTTACTTCAGCGCAGCGGTTTGGGAGTTAACATCAAAATTACATTTCTCGGCCATATCGCATAGATCTCACTGTGAAAAGGCTTAAATGGCTTTTTTGACCTAAGTTTAATAATTGCGCTCAAACCAAATGTCCTAGAACGAAATTTTCAAATGTAACTACTAGAATGTGATACAATACACTATTGGGTGAAGTTTGGTTGACTTCTGCGCAGCGGTTTGGGAGTTAACATCAAAATTACATTTCTCGGCCATATCGCATAGATCTCACTGTGAAAAGGCTTAAATGGCTTTTTTGACCTAAGTTTGAGGATTGCGCTCAAATCAAATGTCCTAGAACCAAATTTCCACATGTAACTACTAGATTGTGATACAATACACTAATGGGTGAAGTTTGGTTTACTTCTGCGCAGCGGTTTGGGAGTTAACATCAAAATTACATTTCTCGGCCATATCGCATAGATCTCACTGTGAAAAGGCTTAAATGGCTTTTTTGACCTAAGTTTAATAATTGCGCTCAAACCAAATGTCCTTGAACGAAATTTTAAAATGTAACTACTAGAATGTGATACAATACACTATTGGGTGAAGTTTGGTTGACTTCTGCGCAGCGGTTTGGGAGTTAACATCAAAATTACATTTCTCGGCCATATCGCATAGATCTCACTGTGAAAAGGCGTAAATGGCTTTTTTGACCTAAGTTTGAGGATTGCGCTAAAATCAAATGTCCTAGAACCAAATTTCCACATGTAACTACTAGATTGTGATACAATACACTAATGGGTGAAGTTTGGTTTACTTCAGCGCAGCGGTTTGGGAGTTAACATCAAAATTACATTTCTCGGCCATATCGCATAGATCTCACTGTGAAAAGGCTTAAATGGCTTTTTTGACCTAAGTTTAATAATTGCGCTCAAACCAAATGTCCTAGAACGAAATTTTCAAATGTAACTACTAGAATGTGATACAATACACTATTGGGTGAAGTTTGGTTGACTTCTGCGCAGCGGTTTGGGAGTTAACATCAAAATTACATTTCTCGGCCATATCGCATAGATCTCACTGTGAAAAGGCTTAAATGGCTTTTTTGACCTAAGTTTGAGGATTGCGCTCAAATCAAATGTCCTAGAACCAAATTTCCACATGTAACTACTAGATTGTGATACAATACACTAATGGGTGAAGTTTGGTTTACTTCTGCGCAGCGGTTTGGGAGTTAACATCAAAATTACATTTCTCGGCCATATCGCATAGATCTCACTGTGAAAAGGCTTAAATGGCTTTTTTGACCTAAGTTTAATAATTGCGCTCAAACCAAATGTCCTTGAACGAAATTTTAAAATGTAACTACTAGAATGTGATACAATACACTATTGGGTGAAGTTTGGTTGACTTCTGCGCAGCGGTTTGGGAGTTAACATCAAAATTACATTTCTCGGCCATATCGCATAGATCTCACTGTGAAAAGGCTTAAATGGCTTTTTTGACCTAAGTTTGAGGATTGCGCTCAAATCAAATGTCCTAGAACCAAATTTCCACATGTAACTACTAGATTGTGATACAATACACTAATGGGTGAAGTTTGGTTGACTTCTGCGCAGCGGTTTGGGAGTTAACATCAAAATTACATTTCTCGGCCATATCGCATAGATCTCACTGTGAAAAGGCTTAAATGGCTTTTTTTACCTAAGTTTGAGGATTGCGCTCAAATCAAATGTCCTAGAACCAAATTTCCACATGTAACTACTAGATTGTGATACAATACACTAATGGGTGAAGTTTGGTTGACTTCTGCGCAGCGGTTTGGGAGTTAACATCAAAATTACATTTCTCGGCCATATCGCATAGATCTCACTGTGAAAAGGCTTAAATGGCTTTTTTTACCTAAGTTTGAGGATTGCGCTCAAACCAAATGTCCTAGAACGAAATTTTCAAATGTAACTACTAGAATGTGATACAATACACTATTGGGTGAAGTTTGGTTGACTTCTGCGCAGCGGTTTGGGAGTTAACATCAAAATTACATTTCTCGGCCATATCGCATAGATCTCACTGTGAAAAGGCTTAAATGGCTTTTTTGACCTAAGTTTGAGGATTGCGCTCAAATCAAATGTCCTATAACCAAATTTCCACATCTAACTACTAGATTGTGATACAATACACTAATGGGTGAAGTTTGGTTGACTTCAGCGCAGCGGTTTGGGAGTTAACATCAAAATTACATTTCTCGGCCATATCGCATAGATCTCACTGTGAAAAGGCTTAAATGACTTTTTTAATTAAGTTTGATGATTGCGTTCAAACAAAATGTCCTAGAACAAAAATTTCAAATGTAACTACTAGATTGTGATACAATACACTATTGGGTGAAGTTTGGTTGACTTCTGCGCAGCGGTTTGGGAGTTAACATCAAAATTACATTTCTCGGCCATATCGCATAGATCTCACTGTGAAAAGGCTTAAATGGCTTTTTTGACCTAAGTTTGAGGATTGCGCTCAAATCAAATGTCCAATAACCAAATTTCCACATGTAACTACTAGATTGTGATACAATACACTAATGGGTGAAGTTTGGTTGACTTCTGCGCAGCGGTTTGGGAGTTAACATCAAAATTACATTTCTCGGCCATATCGCATAGATCTCACTGTGAAAAGGCTTAAATGACTTTTTTAATTAAGTTTGATGATTGCGTTCAAACAAAATGTCCTAGAACAAAATTTTTAAATGTAACTACTAGATTGTGATACAATACACTATTGGGTGAAGTTTGGTTGACTTCTGCGCAGCGGTTTGGGAGTTAACATCAAAATTACATTTCTCGGCCATATCGCATAGATCTCACTGTGAAAAGGCTTAAATGGCTTTTTTGACCTAAGTTTGAGGATTGCGCTCAAACAAAATGTCCTAGAACAAAATTTTCAAATATAACTACTAGATTGTGATACAATACACTATTGGGTGAAGTTTGGTTGACTTCTGCGCAGCGGTTTGGGAGTTAACATCAAAATTACATTTCTCGGCCATATCGCATAGATCTCACTGTGAAAAGGCTTAAATGGCTTTTTTGACCTAAGTTTGAGGATTGCGCTCAAATCAAATGTCCTAGAACCAAATTTCCACATGTAACTACTAGATTGTGATACAATACACTAATGGGTGAAGTTTGGTTTACTTCAGCGCAGCGGTTTGGGAGTTAACATCAAAATTACATTTCTCGGCCATATCGCATAGATCTCACTGTGAAAAGGCTTAAATGGCTTTTTTGACCTAAGTTTAATAATTGCGCTCAAACCAAATGTCCTAGAACGAAATTTTCAAATGTAACTACTAGAATGTGATACAATACACTATTGGGTGAAGTTTGGTTGACTTCTGCGCAGCGGTTTGGGAGTTAACATCAAAATTACATTTCTCGGCCATATCGCATAGATCTCACTGTGAAAAGGCTTAAATGGCTTTTTTGACCTAAGTTTGAGGATTGCGCTCAAATCAAATGTCCTAGAACCAAATTTCCACATGTAACTACTAGATTGTGATACAATACACTAATGGGTGAAGTTTGGTTTACTTCTGCGCAGCGGTTTGGGAGTTAACATCAAAATTACATTTCTCGGCCATATCGTATAGATCTCACTGTGAAAAGGCTTAAATGGCTTTTTTGACCTAAGTTTAATAATTGCGCTCAAACCAAATGTCCTTGAACGAAATTTTAAAATGTAACTACTAGAATGTGATACAATACACTATTGGGTGAAGTTTGGTTGACTTCTGCGCAGCGGTTTGGGAGTTAACATCAAAATTACATTTCTCGGCCATATCGCATAGATCTCACTGTGAAAAGGCTTAAATGGCTTTTTTGACCTAAGTTTGAGGATTGCGCTCAAATCAAATGTCCTATAACCAAATTTCCACATGTAACTACTAGATTGTGATACAATACACTAATGGGTGAAGTTTGGTTGACTTCTGCGCAGCGGTTTGGGAGTTAACATCAAAATTACATTTCTCGGCCATATCGCATAGATCTCACTGTGAAAAGGCTTAAATGGCTTTTTTGACCTAAGTTTGAGGATTGCGCTAAAATCAAATGTCCTAGAACCAAATTTCCACATGTAACTACTAGATTGTGATACAATACACTAATGGGTGAAGTTTGGTTTACTTCTGCGCAGCGGTTTGGGAGTTAACATCAAAATTACATTTCTCGGCCATATCGCATAGATCTCACTGTGAAAAGGCTTAAATGGCTTTTTTGACCTAAGTTTAATAATTGCGCTCAAACCAAATGTCCTAGAACGAAATTTTCAAATGTAACTACTAGAATGTGATACAATACACTATTGGGTGAAGTTTGGTTGACTTCTGCGCAGCGGTTTGGGAGTTAACATCAAAATTACATTTCTCGGCCATATCGCATAGATCTCACTGTGAAAAGGCTTAAATGGCTTTTTTGACCTAAGTTTGAGGATTGCGCTCAAATCAAATGTCCTAGAACCAAATTTCCACATGTAACTACTAGATTGTGATACAATACACTAATGGGTGAAGTTTGGTTTACTTCTGCGCAGCGGTTTGGGAGTTAACATCAAAATTACATTTCTCGGCCATATCGCATAGATCTCACTGTGAAAAGGCTTAAATGACTTTTTTAATTAAGTTTGATGAATGCATTCAAACAAAATGTCCTAGAACAAACTTTTCAAATGTAACTACTAGATTGTGATACAATACACTATTGGGTGAAGTTTGGTTGACTTCTGCGCAGCGGTTTGGGAGTTAACATCAAAATTACATTTCTCGGCCATATCGCATAGATCTCACTGTGAAAAGGCTTAAATGGCTTTTTTGACCTAAGTTTGAGGATTGCGCTCAAATCAAATGTCCTAGAACCAAATTTCCACATGTAACTACTAGATTGTGATACAATACACTAATGGGTGAAGTTTGGTTTACTTCTGCGCAGCGGTTTGGGAGTTAACATCAAAATTACATTTCTCGGCCATATCGCATAGATCTCACTGTGAAAAGGCTTAAATGACTTTTTTAATTAAGTTTGATGATTGCGTTCAAACAAAATGTCCTAGAACAAAATTTTTAAATGTAACTACTAGAATGTGATACAATACACTATTGGGTGAAGTTTGGTTGACTTCTGCGCAGCGGTTTGGGAGTTAACATCAAAATTACATTTCTCGGCCATATCGCATAGATCTCACTGTGAAAAGGCTTAAATGGCTTTTTTGACCTAAGTTTGAGGATTGCGCTCAAATCAAATGTCCTAGAACCAAATTTCCACATGTAACTACTAGATTGTGATAAAATACACTAATGGGTGAAGTTTGGTTGACTTCTGCGCAGCGGTTTGGGAGTTAACATCAAAATTACATTTCTCGGCCATATCGCATAGATCTCACTGTGAAAAGGCTTAAATGACTTTTTTAATTAAGTTTGATGATTGCGCTCAAACAAAATTTCCTAGAACAAAATTTTTAAATGTAACTACTAGATTGTGATACAATACACTATTGGGTGAAGTTTGGTTGACTTCTGCGCAGCGGTTTGGGAGTTAACATCAAAATTACATTTCTCGGCCATATCGCATAGATCTCACTGTGAAAAGGCTTAAATGGCTTTTTTGACCTAAGTTTGAGGATTGCGCTCAAATCAAATGTCCTAGAACCAAATTTCCACATGTAACTACTAGATTGTGATACAATACACTAATGGGTGAAGTTTGGTTGACTTCTGCGCAGCGGTTTGGGAGTGAACATCAAAATTACATTTCTCAGCCATATCGCATAGATCTCACTGTGAAAAGGCTTAAATGGCTTTTTTGACCTAAGTTTGAGGATTGCGCTCAAATCAAATGTCCTAGAACCAAATTTCCACATGTAACTACTAGATTGTGATACAATACACTAATGGGTGAAGTTTGGTTGACTTCTGCGCAGCGGTTTGGGAGTTAACATCAAAATTACATTTCTCGGCCATATCGCATAGATCTCACTGTGAAAAGGCTTAAATGACTTTTTTAATTAAGTTTGATGATTGCGTTCAAACAAAATGTCCTAGAACAAAATTTTCAAATGTAACTACTAGATTGTGATACAATACACTATTGGGTGAAGTTTGGTTGACTTCTGCGCAGCGGTTTGGGAGTTAACATCAAAATTACATTTCTCGGCCATATCGCATAGATCTCACTGTGAAAAGGCTTAAATGGCTTTTTTGACCTAAGTTTGAGGATTGCGCTAAAATCAAATGTCCTAGAACCAAATTTCCACATGTAACTACTAGATTGTGATACAATACACTAATGGGTGAAGTTTGGTTTACTTCAGCGCAGCGGTTTGGGAGTTAACATCAAAATTACATTTCTCGGCCATATCGCATAGATCTCACTGTGAAAAGGCTTAAATGGCTTTTTTGACCTAAGTTTAATAATTGCGCTCAAACCAAATGTCCTAGAACGAAATTTTCAAATGTAACTACTAGAATGTGATACAATACACTATTGGGTGAAGTTTGGTTGACTTCTGCGCAGCGGTTTGGGAGTTAACATCAAAATTACATTTCTCGGCCATATCGCATAGATCTCACTGTGAAAAGGCTTAAATGGCTTTTTTGACCTAAGTTTGAGGATTGCGCTCAAACCAAATGTCCTAGAACGAAATTTTCAAATGTAACTACTAGAATGTGATACAATACACTATTGGGTGAAGTTTGGTTGACTTCTGCGCAGCGGTTTGGGAGTTAACATCAAAATTACATTTCTCGGCCATATCGCATAGATCTCACTGTGAAAAGGCTTAAATGGCTTTTTTGACCTAAGTTTGAGGATTGCGCTCAAATCAAATGTCCTATAACCAAATTTCCACATCTAACTACTAGATTGTGATACAATACACTAATGGGTGAAGTTTGGTTGACTTCAGCGCAGCGGTTTGGGAGTTAACATCAAAATTACATTTCTCGGCCATATCGCATAGATCTCACTGTGAAAAGGCTTAAATGACTTTTTTAATTAAGTTTGATGATTGCGTTCAAACAAAATGTCCTAGAACAAAATTTTCAAATGTAACTACTAGATTGTGATACAATACACTATTGGGTGAAGTTTGGTTGACTTCTGCGCAGCGGTTTGGGAGTTAACATCAAAATTACATTTCTCGGCCATATCGCATAGATCTCACTGTGAAAAGGCTTAAATGGCTTTTTTGACCTAAGTTTGAGGATTGCGCTCAAATCAAATGTCCAATAACCAAATTTCCACATGTAACTACTAGATTGTGATACAATACACTAATGGGTGAAGTTTGGTTGACTTCTGCGCAGCGGTTTGGGAGTTAACATCAAAATTACATTTCTCGGCCATATCGCATAGATCTCACTGTGAAAAGGCTTAAATGACTTTTTTAATTAAGTTTGATGATTGCGTTCAAACAAAATGTCCTAGAACAAAATTTTCAAATGTAACTACTAGAATGTGATACAATACACTATTGGGTGAAGTTTGGTTGACTTCTGCGCAGCGGTTTGGGAGTTAACATCAAAATTACATTTCTCGGCCATATCGCATAGATCTCACTGTGAAAAGGCGTAAATGGCTTTTTTGACCTAAGTTTGAGGATTGCGCTCAAATCAAATGTCCTATAACCAAATTTCCACATGTAACTACTAGATTGTGATACAATACACTAATGGGTGAAGTTTGGTTGACTTCTGCGCAGCGGTTTGGGAGTTAACATCAAAATTACATTTCTCGGCCATATCGCATAGATCTCACTGTGAAAAGGCTTAAATGGCTTTTTTGACCTAAGTTTGAGGATTGCGCTAAAATCAAATGTCCTAGAACCAAATTTCCACATGTAACTACTAGATTGTGATACAATACACTAATGGGTGAAGTTTGGTTTACTTCAGCGCAGCGGTTTGGGAGTTAACATCAAAATTACATTTCTCGGCCATATCGCATAGATCTCACTGTGAAAAGGCTTAAATGGCTTTTTTGACCTAAGTTTAATAATTGCGCTCAAACCAAATGTCCTAGAACGAAATTTTCAAATGTAACTACTAGAATGTGATACAATACACTATTGGGTGAAGTTTGGTTGACTTCTGCGCAGCGGTTTGGGAGTTAACATCAAAATTACATTTCTCGGCCATATCGCATAGATCTCACTGTGAAAAGGCTTAAATGGCTTTTTTGACCTAAGTTTGAGGATTGCGCTCAAATCAAATGTCCTAGAACCAAATTTCCACATGTAACTACTAGATTGTGATACAATACACTAATGGGTGAAGTTTGGTTTACTTCTGCGCAGCGGTTTGGGAGTTAACATCAAAATTACATTTCTCGGCCATATCGCATAGATCTCACTGTGAAAAGGCTTAAATGGCTTTTTTGACCTAAGTTTAATAATTGCGCTCAAACCAAATGTCCTTGAACGAAATTTTAAAATGTAACTACTAGAATGTGATACAATACACTATTGGGTGAAGTTTGGTTGACTTCTGCGCAGCGGTTTGGGAGTTAACATCAAAATTACATTTCTCGGCCATATCGCATAGATCTCACTGTGAAAAGGCGTAAATGGCTTTTTTGACCTAAGTTTGAGGATTGCGCTAAAATCAAATGTCCTAGAACCAAATTTCCACATGTAACTACTAGATTGTGATACAATACACTAATGGGTGAAGTTTGGTTTACTTCAGCGCAGCGGTTTGGGAGTTAACATCAAAATTACATTTCTCGGCCATATCGCATAGATCTCACTGTGAAAAGGCTTAAATGGCTTTTTTGACCTAAGTTTAATAATTGCGCTCAAACCAAATGTCCTAGAACGAAATTTTCAAATGTAACTACTAGAATGTGATACAATACACTATTGGGTGAAGTTTGGTTGACTTCTGCGCAGCGGTTTGGGAGTTAACATCAAAATTACATTTCTCGGCCATATCGCATAGATCTCACTGTGAAAAGGCTTAAATGGCTTTTTTGACCTAAGTTTGAGGATTGCGCTCAAATCAAATGTCCTAGAACCAAATTTCCACATGTAACTACTAGATTGTGATACAATACACTAATGGGTGAAGTTTGGTTTACTTCTGCGCAGCGGTTTGGGAGTTAACATCAAAATTACATTTCTCGGCCATATCGCATAGATCTCACTGTGAAAAGGCTTAAATGGCTTTTTTGACCTAAGTTTAATAATTGCGCTCAAACCAAATGTCCTTGAACGAAATTTTAAAATGTAACTACTAGAATGTGATACAATACACTATTGGGTGAAGTTTGGTTGACTTCTGC
Organism: Corythoichthys intestinalis; assembly: GCF_030265065.1. Classification (NCBI taxonomy): domain Eukaryota; kingdom Metazoa; phylum Chordata; class Actinopteri; order Syngnathiformes; family Syngnathidae; genus Corythoichthys; species Corythoichthys intestinalis. The sequence continues at coordinate 1,144,220 of NW_026651604.1, read as the reverse complement.
GCAGCGGTTTGGGAGTTAACATCAAAATTACATTTCTCGGCCATATCGCATAGATCTCACTGTGAAAAGGCTTAAATGGCTTTTTTGACCTAAGTTTGAGGATTGCGCTCAAATCAAATGTCCTAGAACCAAATTTCCACATGTAACTACTAGATTGTGATACAATACACTAATGGGTGAAGTTTGGTTGACTTCTGCGCAGCGGTTTGGGAGTTAACATCAAAATTACATTTCTCGGCCATATCGCATAGATCTCACTGTGAAAAGGCTTAAATGGCTTTTTTTACCTAAGTTTGAGGATTGCGCTCAAATCAAATGTCCTAGAACCAAATTTCCACATGTAACTACTAGATTGTGATACAATACACTAATGGGTGAAGTTTGGTTGACTTCTGCGCAGCGGTTTGGGAGTTAACATCAAAATTACATTTCTCGGCCATATCGCATAGATCTCACTGTGAAAAGGCTTAAATGGCTTTTTTTACCTAAGTTTGAGGATTGCGCTCAAACCAAATGTCCTAGAACGAAATTTTCAAATGTAACTACTAGAATGTGATACAATACACTATTGGGTGAAGTTTGGTTGACTTCTGCGCAGCGGTTTGGGAGTTAACATCAAAATTACATTTCTCGGCCATATCGCATAGATCTCACTGTGAAAAGGCTTAAATGGCTTTTTTGACCTAAGTTTGAGGATTGCGCTCAAATCAAATGTCCTATAACCAAATTTCCACATCTAACTACTAGATTGTGATACAATACACTAATGGGTGAAGTTTGGTTGACTTCAGCGCAGCGGTTTGGGAGTTAACATCAAAATTACATTTCTCGGCCATATCGCATAGATCTCACTGTGAAAAGGCTTAAATGACTTTTTTAATTAAGTTTGATGATTGCGTTCAAACAAAATGTCCTAGAACAAAAATTTCAAATGTAACTACTAGATTGTGATACAATACACTATTGGGTGAAGTTTGGTTGACTTCTGCGCAGCGGTTTGGGAGTTAACATCAAAATTACATTTCTCGGCCATATCGCATAGATCTCACTGTGAAAAGGCTTAAATGGCTTTTTTGACCTAAGTTTGAGGATTGCGCTCAAATCAAATGTCCAATAACCAAATTTCCACATGTAACTACTAGATTGTGATACAATACACTAATGGGTGAAGTTTGGTTGACTTCTGCGCAGCGGTTTGGGAGTTAACATCAAAATTACATTTCTCGGCCATATCGCATAGATCTCACTGTGAAAAGGCTTAAATGACTTTTTTAATTAAGTTTGATGATTGCGTTCAAACAAAATGTCCTAGAACAAAATTTTTAAATGTAACTACTAGATTGTGATACAATACACTATTGGGTGAAGTTTGGTTGACTTCTGCGCAGCGGTTTGGGAGTTAACATCAAAATTACATTTCTCGGCCATATCGCATAGATCTCACTGTGAAAAGGCTTAAATGGCTTTTTTGACCTAAGTTTGAGGATTGCGCTCAAACAAAATGTCCTAGAACAAAATTTTCAAATATAACTACTAGATTGTGATACAATACACTATTGGGTGAAGTTTGGTTGACTTCTGCGCAGCGGTTTGGGAGTTAACATCAAAATTACATTTCTCGGCCATATCGCATAGATCTCACTGTGAAAAGGCTTAAATGGCTTTTTTGACCTAAGTTTGAGGATTGCGCTCAAATCAAATGTCCTAGAACCAAATTTCCACATGTAACTACTAGATTGTGATACAATACACTAATGGGTGAAGTTTGGTTTACTTCAGCGCAGCGGTTTGGGAGTTAACATCAAAATTACATTTCTCGGCCATATCGCATAGATCTCACTGTGAAAAGGCTTAAATGGCTTTTTTGACCTAAGTTTAATAATTGCGCTCAAACCAAATGTCCTAGAACGAAATTTTCAAATGTAACTACTAGAATGTGATACAATACACTATTGGGTGAAGTTTGGTTGACTTCTGCGCAGCGGTTTGGGAGTTAACATCAAAATTACATTTCTCGGCCATATCGCATAGATCTCACTGTGAAAAGGCTTAAATGGCTTTTTTGACCTAAGTTTGAGGATTGCGCTCAAATCAAATGTCCTAGAACCAAATTTCCACATGTAACTACTAGATTGTGATACAATACACTAATGGGTGAAGTTTGGTTTACTTCTGCGCAGCGGTTTGGGAGTTAACATCAAAATTACATTTCTCGGCCATATCGTATAGATCTCACTGTGAAAAGGCTTAAATGGCTTTTTTGACCTAAGTTTAATAATTGCGCTCAAACCAAATGTCCTTGAACGAAATTTTAAAATGTAACTACTAGAATGTGATACAATACACTATTGGGTGAAGTTTGGTTGACTTCTGCGCAGCGGTTTGGGAGTTAACATCAAAATTACATTTCTCGGCCATATCGCATAGATCTCACTGTGAAAAGGCTTAAATGGCTTTTTTGACCTAAGTTTGAGGATTGCGCTCAAATCAAATGTCCTATAACCAAATTTCCACATGTAACTACTAGATTGTGATACAATACACTAATGGGTGAAGTTTGGTTGACTTCTGCGCAGCGGTTTGGGAGTTAACATCAAAATTACATTTCTCGGCCATATCGCATAGATCTCACTGTGAAAAGGCTTAAATGGCTTTTTTGACCTAAGTTTGAGGATTGCGCTAAAATCAAATGTCCTAGAACCAAATTTCCACATGTAACTACTAGATTGTGATACAATACACTAATGGGTGAAGTTTGGTTTACTTCTGCGCAGCGGTTTGGGAGTTAACATCAAAATTACATTTCTCGGCCATATCGCATAGATCTCACTGTGAAAAGGCTTAAATGGCTTTTTTGACCTAAGTTTAATAATTGCGCTCAAACCAAATGTCCTAGAACGAAATTTTCAAATGTAACTACTAGAATGTGATACAATACACTATTGGGTGAAGTTTGGTTGACTTCTGCGCAGCGGTTTGGGAGTTAACATCAAAATTACATTTCTCGGCCATATCGCATAGATCTCACTGTGAAAAGGCTTAAATGGCTTTTTTGACCTAAGTTTGAGGATTGCGCTCAAATCAAATGTCCTAGAACCAAATTTCCACATGTAACTACTAGATTGTGATACAATACACTAATGGGTGAAGTTTGGTTTACTTCTGCGCAGCGGTTTGGGAGTTAACATCAAAATTACATTTCTCGGCCATATCGCATAGATCTCACTGTGAAAAGGCTTAAATGACTTTTTTAATTAAGTTTGATGAATGCATTCAAACAAAATGTCCTAGAACAAACTTTTCAAATGTAACTACTAGATTGTGATACAATACACTATTGGGTGAAGTTTGGTTGACTTCTGCGCAGCGGTTTGGGAGTTAACATCAAAATTACATTTCTCGGCCATATCGCATAGATCTCACTGTGAAAAGGCTTAAATGGCTTTTTTGACCTAAGTTTGAGGATTGCGCTCAAATCAAATGTCCTAGAACCAAATTTCCACATGTAACTACTAGATTGTGATACAATACACTAATGGGTGAAGTTTGGTTTACTTCTGCGCAGCGGTTTGGGAGTTAACATCAAAATTACATTTCTCGGCCATATCGCATAGATCTCACTGTGAAAAGGCTTAAATGACTTTTTTAATTAAGTTTGATGATTGCGTTCAAACAAAATGTCCTAGAACAAAATTTTTAAATGTAACTACTAGAATGTGATACAATACACTATTGGGTGAAGTTTGGTTGACTTCTGCGCAGCGGTTTGGGAGTTAACATCAAAATTACATTTCTCGGCCATATCGCATAGATCTCACTGTGAAAAGGCTTAAATGGCTTTTTTGACCTAAGTTTGAGGATTGCGCTCAAATCAAATGTCCTAGAACCAAATTTCCACATGTAACTACTAGATTGTGATAAAATACACTAATGGGTGAAGTTTGGTTGACTTCTGCGCAGCGGTTTGGGAGTTAACATCAAAATTACATTTCTCGGCCATATCGCATAGATCTCACTGTGAAAAGGCTTAAATGACTTTTTTAATTAAGTTTGATGATTGCGCTCAAACAAAATTTCCTAGAACAAAATTTTTAAATGTAACTACTAGATTGTGATACAATACACTATTGGGTGAAGTTTGGTTGACTTCTGCGCAGCGGTTTGGGAGTTAACATCAAAATTACATTTCTCGGCCATATCGCATAGATCTCACTGTGAAAAGGCTTAAATGGCTTTTTTGACCTAAGTTTGAGGATTGCGCTCAAATCAAATGTCCTAGAACCAAATTTCCACATGTAACTACTAGATTGTGATACAATACACTAATGGGTGAAGTTTGGTTGACTTCTGCGCAGCGGTTTGGGAGTGAACATCAAAATTACATTTCTCAGCCATATCGCATAGATCTCACTGTGAAAAGGCTTAAATGGCTTTTTTGACCTAAGTTTGAGGATTGCGCTCAAATCAAATGTCCTAGAACCAAATTTCCACATGTAACTACTAGATTGTGATACAATACACTAATGGGTGAAGTTTGGTTGACTTCTGCGCAGCGGTTTGGGAGTTAACATCAAAATTACATTTCTCGGCCATATCGCATAGATCTCACTGTGAAAAGGCTTAAATGACTTTTTTAATTAAGTTTGATGATTGCGTTCAAACAAAATGTCCTAGAACAAAATTTTCAAATGTAACTACTAGATTGTGATACAATACACTATTGGGTGAAGTTTGGTTGACTTCTGCGCAGCGGTTTGGGAGTTAACATCAAAATTACATTTCTCGGCCATATCGCATAGATCTCACTGTGAAAAGGCTTAAATGGCTTTTTTGACCTAAGTTTGAGGATTGCGCTAAAATCAAATGTCCTAGAACCAAATTTCCACATGTAACTACTAGATTGTGATACAATACACTAATGGGTGAAGTTTGGTTTACTTCAGCGCAGCGGTTTGGGAGTTAACATCAAAATTACATTTCTCGGCCATATCGCATAGATCTCACTGTGAAAAGGCTTAAATGGCTTTTTTGACCTAAGTTTAATAATTGCGCTCAAACCAAATGTCCTAGAACGAAATTTTCAAATGTAACTACTAGAATGTGATACAATACACTATTGGGTGAAGTTTGGTTGACTTCTGCGCAGCGGTTTGGGAGTTAACATCAAAATTACATTTCTCGGCCATATCGCATAGATCTCACTGTGAAAAGGCTTAAATGGCTTTTTTGACCTAAGTTTGAGGATTGCGCTCAAACCAAATGTCCTAGAACGAAATTTTCAAATGTAACTACTAGAATGTGATACAATACACTATTGGGTGAAGTTTGGTTGACTTCTGCGCAGCGGTTTGGGAGTTAACATCAAAATTACATTTCTCGGCCATATCGCATAGATCTCACTGTGAAAAGGCTTAAATGGCTTTTTTGACCTAAGTTTGAGGATTGCGCTCAAATCAAATGTCCTATAACCAAATTTCCACATCTAACTACTAGATTGTGATACAATACACTAATGGGTGAAGTTTGGTTGACTTCAGCGCAGCGGTTTGGGAGTTAACATCAAAATTACATTTCTCGGCCATATCGCATAGATCTCACTGTGAAAAGGCTTAAATGACTTTTTTAATTAAGTTTGATGATTGCGTTCAAACAAAATGTCCTAGAACAAAATTTTCAAATGTAACTACTAGATTGTGATACAATACACTATTGGGTGAAGTTTGGTTGACTTCTGCGCAGCGGTTTGGGAGTTAACATCAAAATTACATTTCTCGGCCATATCGCATAGATCTCACTGTGAAAAGGCTTAAATGGCTTTTTTGACCTAAGTTTGAGGATTGCGCTCAAATCAAATGTCCAATAACCAAATTTCCACATGTAACTACTAGATTGTGATACAATACACTAATGGGTGAAGTTTGGTGGACTTCTGCGCAGCGGTTTGGGAGTTAACATCAAAATTACATTTCTCGGCCATATCGCATAGATCTCACTGTGAAAAGGCTTAAATGACTTTTTTAATTAAGTTTGATGATTGCGTTCAAACAAAATGTCCTAGAACAAAATTTTCAAATGTAACTACTAGATTGTGATACAATACACTATTGGGTGAAGTTTGGTTGACTTCTGCGCAGCGGTTTGGGAGTTAACATCAAAATTACATTTCTCGGCCATATCGCATAGATCTCACTGTGAAAAGGCTTAAATGGCTTTTTTGACCTAAGTTTGAGGATTGCGCTCAAACAAAATGTCCTAGAACAAAATTTTCAAATATAACTACTAGATTGTGATACAATACACTATTGGGTGAAGTTTGGTTGACTTCTGCGCAGCGGTTTGGGAGTTAACATCAAAATTACATTTCTCGGCCATATCGCATAGATCTCACTGTGAAAAGGCTTAAATGGCTTTTTTGACCTAAGTTTGAGGATTGCGCTCAAATCAAATGTCTTAGAACCAAATTTCCACATGTAACTACTAGATTGTGATACAATACACTAATGGGTGAAGTTTGGTTTACTTCTGCGCAGCGGTTTGGGAGTTAACATCAAAATTACATTTCTCGGCCATATCGCATAGATCTCACTGTGAAAAGGCTTAAATGGCTTTTTTGACCTAAGTTTAATAATTGCGCTCAAACCAAATGTCCTAGAACGAAATTTTAAAATGTAACTACTAGAATGTGATACAATACACTATTGGGTGAAGTTTGGTTGACTTCTGCGCAGCGGTTTGGGAGTTAACATCAAAATTACATTTCTCGGCCATATCGCATAGATCTCACTGTGAAAAGGCGTAAATGGCTTTTTTGACCTAAGTTTGAGGATTGCGCTCAAATCAAATGTCCTATAACCAAATTTCCACATGTAACTACTAGATTGTGATACAATACACTAATGGGTGAAGTTTGGTTGACTTCTGCGCAGCGGTTTGGGAGTTAACATCAAAATTACATTTCTCGGCCATATCGCATAGATCTCACTGTGAAAAGGCTTAAATGGCTTTTTTGACCTAAGTTTGAGGATTGCGCTAAAATCAAATGTCCTAGAACCAAATTTCCACATGTAACTACTAGATTGTGATACAATACACTAATGGGTGAAGTTTGGTTTACTTCTGCGCAGCGGTTTGGGAGTTAACATCAAAATTACATTTCTCGGCCATATCGCATAGATCTCACTGTGAAAAGGCTTAAATGGCTTTTTTGACCTAAGTTTAATAATTGCGCTCAAACCAAATGTCCTTGAACGAAATTTTAAAATGTAACTACTAGAATGTGATACAATACACTATTGGGTGAAGTTTGGTTGACTTCTGCGCAGCGGTTTGGGAGTTAACATCAAAATTACATTTCTCGGCCATATCGCATAGATCTCACTGTGAAAAGGCGTAAATGGCTTTTTTGACCTAAGTTTGAGGATTGCGCTAAAATCAAATGTCCTAGAACCAAATTTCCACATGTAACTACTAGATTGTGATACAATACACTAATGGGTGAAGTTTGGTTTACTTCAGCGCAGCGGTTTGGGAGTTAACATCAAAATTACATTTCTCGGCCATATCGCATAGATCTCACTGTGAAAAGGCTTAAATGGCTTTTTTGACCTAAGTTTAATAATTGCGCTCAAACCAAATGTCCTAGAACGAAATTTTCAAATGTAACTATTAGAATGTGATACAATACACTATTGGGTGAAGTTTGGTTGACTTCTGCGCAGCGGTTTTGGAGTTAACATCAAAATTACATTTCTCGGCCATATCGCATAGATCTCACTGTGAAAAGGCTTAAATGGCTTTTTTGACCTAAGTTTGAGGATTGCGCTCAAATCAAATGTCCTAGAACCAAATTTCCACATGTAACTACTAGATTGTGATACAATACACTAATGGGTGAAGTTTGGTTTACTTCTGCGCAGCGGTTTGGGAGTTAACATCAAAATTACATTTCTCGGCCATATCGCATAGATCTCACTGTGAAAAGGCTTAAATGGCTTTTTTGACCTAAGTTTAATAATTGCGCTCAAACCAAATGTCCTTGAACGAAATTTTAAAATGTAACTACTAGAATGTGATACAATACACTATTGGGTGAAGTTTGGTTGACTTCTGCGCAGCGGTTTGGGAGTTAACATCAAAATTACATTTCTCGGCCATATCGCATAGATCTCACTGTGAAAAGGCTTAAATGGCTTTTTTGACCTAAGTTTGAGGATTGCGCTCAAATCAAATGTCCTAGAACCAAATTTCCACATGTAACTACTAGATTGTGATACAATACACTAATGGGTGAAGTTTGGTTGACTTCTGCGCAGCGGTTTGGGAGTTAACATCAAAATTACATTTCTCGGCCATATCGCATAGATCTCACTGTGAAAAGGCTTAAATGGCTTTTTTTACCTAAGTTTGAGGATTGCGCTCAAACCAAATGTCCTAGAACGAAATTTTCAAATGTAACTACTAGAATGTGATACAATACACTATTGGGTGAAGTTTGGTTGACTTCTGCGCAGCGGTTTGGGAGTTAACATCAAAATTACATTTCTCGGCCATATCGCATAGATCTCACTGTGAAAAGGCTTAAATGGCTTTTTTGACCTAAGTTTGAGGATTGCGCTCAAATCAAATGTCCAATAACCAAATTTCCACATGTAACTACTAGATTGTGATACAATACACTAATGGGTGAAGTTTGGTTGACTTCTGCGCAGCGGTTTGGGAGTTAACATCAAAATTACATTTCTCGGCCATATCGCATAGATCTCACTGTGAAAAGGCTTAAATGACTTTTTTAATTAAGTTTGATGATTGCGTTCAAACAAAATGTCCTAGAACAAAATTTTTAAATGTAACTACTAGATTGTGATACAATACACTATTGGGTGAAGTTTGGTTGACTTCTGCGCAGCGGTTTGGGAGTTAACATCAAAATTACATTTCTCGGCCATATCGCATAGATCTCACTGTGAAAAGGCTTAAATGGCTTTTTTGACCTAAGTTTGAGGATTGCGCTCAAACAAAATGTCCTAGAACAAAATTTTCAAATATAACTACTAGATTGTGATACAATACACTATTGGGTGAAGTTTGGTTGACTTCTGCGCAGCGGTTTGGGAGTTAACATCAAAATTACATTTCTCGGCCATATCGCATAGATCTCACTGTGAAAAGGCTTAAATGGCTTTTTTGACCTAAGTTTGAGGATTGCGCTCAAATCAAATGTCCTAGAACCAAATTTCCACATGTAACTACTAGATTGTGATACAATACACTAATGGGTGAAGTTTGGTTTACTTCAGCGCAGCGGTTTGGGAGTTAACATCAAAATTACATTTCTCGGCCATATCGCATAGATCTCACTGTGAAAAGGCTTAAATGGCTTTTTTGACCTAAGTTTAATAATTGCGCTCAAACCAAATGTCCTAGAACGAAATTTTCAAATGTAACTACTAGAATGTGATACAATACACTATTGGGTGAAGTTTGGTTGACTTCTGCGCAGCGGTTTGGGAGTTAACATCAAAATTACATTTCTCGGCCATATCGCATAGATCTCACTGTGAAAAGGCTTAAATGGCTTTTTTGACCTAAGTTTGAGGATTGCGCTCAAATCAAATGTCCTAGAACCAAATTTCCACATGTAACTACTAGATTGTGATACAATACACTAATGGGTGAAGTTTGGTTTACTTCTGCGCAGCGGTTTGGGAGTTAACATCAAAATTACATTTCTCGGCCATATCGTATAGATCTCACTGTGAAAAGGCTTAAATGGCTTTTTTGACCTAAATTTAATAATTGCGCTCAAACCAAATGTCCTTGAACGAAATTTTAAAATGTAACTACTAGAATGTGATACAATACACTATTGGGTGAAGTTTGGTTGACTTCTGCGCAGCGGTTTGGGAGTTAACATCAAAATTACATTTCTCGGCCATATCGCATAGATCTCACTGTGAAAAGGCTTAAATGGCTTTTTTGACCTAAGTTTGAGGATTGCGCTCAAATCAAATGTCCTATAACCAAATTTCCACATGTAACTACTAGATTGTGATACAATACACTAATGGGTGAAGTTTGGTTGACTTCTGCGCAGCGGTTTGGGAGTTAACATCAAAATTACATTTCTCGGCCATATCGCATAGATCTCACTGTGAAAAGGCTTAAATGGCTTTTTTGACCTAAGTTTGAGGATTGCGCTAAAATCAAATGTCCTAGAACCAAATTTCCACATGTAACTACTAGATTGTGATACAATACACTAATGGGTGAAGTTTGGTTTACTTCTGCGCAGCGGTTTGGGAGTTAACATCAAAATTACATTTCTCGGCCATATCGCATAGATCTCACTGTGAAAAGGCTTAAATGGCTTTTTTGACCTAAGTTTAATAATTGCGCTCAAACCAAATGTCCTAGAACGAAATTTTCAAATGTAACTACTAGAATGTGATACAATACACTATTGGGTGAAGTTTGGTTGACTTCTGCGCAGCGGTTTGGGAGTTAACATCAAAATTACATTTCTCGGCCATATCGCATAGATCTCACTGTGAAAAGGCTTAAATGGCTTTTTTGACCTAAGTTTGAGGATTGCGCTCAAATCAAATGTCCTAGAACCAAATTTCCACATGTAACTACTAGATTGTGATACAATACACTAATGGGTGAAGTTTGGTTTACTTCTGCGCAGCGGTTTGGGAGTTAACATCAAAATTACATTTCTCGGCCATATCGCATAGATCTCACTGTGAAAAGGCTTAAATGACTTTTTTAATTAAGTTTGATGAATGCATTCAAACAAAATGTCCTAGAACAAACTTTTCAAATGTAACTACTAGATTGTGATACAATACACTATTGGGTGAAGTTTGGTTGACTTCTGCGCAGCGGTTTGGGAGTTAACATCAAAATTACATTTCTCGGCCATATCGCATAGATCTCACTGTGAAAAGGCTTAAATGGCTTTTTTGACCTAAGTTTGAGGATTGCGCTAAAATCAAATGTCCTAGAACCAAATTTCCACATGTAACTACTAGATTGTGATACAATACACTAATGGGTGAAGTTTGGTTTACTTCTGCGCAGCGGTTTGGGAGTTAACATCAAAATTACATTTCTCGGCCATATCGCATAGATCTCACTGTGAAAAGGCTTAAATGGCTTTTTTGACCTAAGTTTAATAATTGCGCTCAAACCAAATGTCCTAGAACAAAATTTTCAAATGTAACTACTAGAATGTGATACAATACACTATTGGGTGAAGTTTGGTTGACTTCTGCGCAGCGGTTTGGGAGTTAAGATCAAAATTACATTTCTCGGCCATATCGCATAGATCTCACTGTGAAAAGGCTTAAATGGCTTTTTTGACCTAAGTTTGAGGATTGCGCTCAAATCAAATGTCCTAGAACCAAATTTCCACATGTAACTACTAGATTGTGATACAATACACTAATGGGTGAAGTTTGGTTTACTTCTGCGCAGCGGTTTGGGAGTTAACATCAAAATTACATTTCTCGGCCATATCGCATAGATCTCACTGTGAAAAGGCTTAAATGACTTTTTTAATTAAGTTTGATGATTGCGTTCAAACAAAATGTCCTAGAACAAAATTTTCAAATGTAACTACTAGATTGTGATACAATACACTATTGGGTGAAGTTTGGTTGACTTCTGCGCAGCGGTTTGGGAGTTAACATCAAAACTACATTTCTCGGCCATATCGCATAGATCTCACTGTGAAAAGGCTTAAATGGCTTTTTTGACCTAAGTTTGAGGATTGCGCTCAAACAAAATGTCCTAGAACAAAATTTTCAAATATAACTACTAGATTGTGATACAATACACTATTGGGTGAAGTTTGGTTGACTTCTGCGCAGCGGTTTGGGAGTTAACATCAAAATTACATTTCTCGGCCATATCGCATAGATCTCACTGTGAAAAGGCTTAAATGGCTTTTTTGACCTAAGTTTGAGGATTGCGCTCAAATCAAATGTCCTAGAACCAAATTTTCACATGTAACTACTAGATTGTGATACAATACACTAATGGGTAAAGTTTGGTTGACTTCTGCGCACCGGTTTGGGAGTTATCAAAATTACATTTCTCGGCCATATCGCATAGATCTCACTGTGAAAAGGCTTAAATGACTTTTTTAATTAAGTTTGATGATTGCGCTCAAAACAAAATTTCCTAGAACAAAATTTTCAAATGTAACTACTAGATTGTTGTACAATACACTATTGGGTGAAGTTTGGTTGACTTCTGCGCAGCGGTTTGGGAGTTAACATCAAAATTACATTTCTCGGCCATATCGCATAGATCTCACTGTGAAAAGGCTTAAATGGCTTTTTTGACCTAAGTTTAATGATTGCGCTCAAACCAAATGTCCTAGAACGAAATTTTCAAATGTAACTACTAGAATGTGATACAATACACTATTGGGTGAAGTTTAATTGACTTCTGCGCAGCGGTTTGGGAGTTAACATCAAAATTACATTTCTCGGCCATATCGCATAGATCTCACTGTGAAAAGGCTTAAATGGCTTTTTTGACCTAAGTTTGAGGATTGCGCTCAAATCAAATGTCCTAGAACCAAATTTCCACATGTAACTACTAGATTGTGATACAATACACTAATGGGTGAAGTTTGGTTGACTTCTGCGCAGCGGTTTGGGAGTTAACATCAAAATTACATTTCTCGGCCATATCGCATAGATCTCACTGTGAAAAGGCTTAAATGGCTTTTTTGACCTAAGTTTGAGGATTGCGCTCAAATCAAATGTCCAATAACCAAATTTCCACATGTAACTACTAGATTGTGATACAATACACTAATGGGTGAAGTTTGGTTGACTTCTGCGCAGCGGTTTGGGAGTTAACATCAAAATTACATTTCTCGGCCATATCGCATAGATCTCACTGTGAAAAGGCTTAAATGACTTTTTTAATTAAGTTTGATGATTGCGTTCAAACAAAATGTCCTAGAACAAAATTTTCAAATGTAACTACTAGATTGTGATACAATACACTATTGGGTGAAGTTTGGTTGACTTCTGCGCAGCGGTTTGGGAGTTAACATCAAAATTACATTTCTCGGCCATATCGCATAGATTTCACTGTGAAAAGGCTTAAATGGCTTTTTTGACCTAAGTTTGAGGATTGCGCTCAAATCAAATGTCCTAGAACCAAATTTCCACATGTAATTACTAGATTGTGATACAATACACTAATGGGTGAAGTTTGGTTGACTTCTGCGCAGCGGTTTGGGAGTTAACATCAAAATTACATTTCTCGGCCATATCGCATAGATCTCACTGTGAAAAGGCTTAAATGACTTTTTTTAATTAAGTTTGAAGATTGCGCTCAAATCAAATGTCCTAGAACTAAATTTCCAAATGTAACTACTAGATTGTGATAAAATACACTATTGGGTGAAGTTTGGTTGACTTCTGCGCAGCGGTTTGGGAGTTAACATCAAAATTACATTTCTCGGCCATATCGCATAGATCTCACTGTGAAATGGCTTAAATGGCTTTTTTTAATGAAGTTTGAAGATTGCGCTCAAATCAAATGTCCTAGAACTAAATTTCCAAATGTAACTACTAGATTGTAATACAATACACTATTGGGTGAAGTTTGGTTGACTTCTGCGCAGCGGTTTGGGAGTTAACATCAAAATTACATTTCTCGGCCATATCGCATAGATCTCACTGTGAAAAGGCTTAAATGGCTTTTTTGACCTAAGTTTAATAATTGCGCTCAAACCAAATGTCCTAGAACGAAATTTTCAAATGTAACTACTAGAATGTGATACAATACACTATTGGGTGAAGTTTGGTTGACTTCTGCGCAGCGGTTTGGGAGTTAACATCAAAATTACATTTCTCGGCCATATCGCATAGATCTCACTGTGAAAAGGCTTAAATGGCTTTTTTGACCTAAGTTTGAGGATTGCGCTCAAATCAAATGTCCTAGAACCAAATTTCCACATGTAACTACTAGATTGTGATACAATACACTAATGGGTGAAGTTTGGTTGACTTCTGCGCAGCGGTTTGGGAGTTAACATCAAAATTACATTTCTCGGCCATATCGCATAGATCTCACTGTGAAAAGGCTTAAATGGCTTTTTTGACCTAAGTTTAATAATTGCGCTCAAACCAAATGTCCTTGAACGAAATTTTAAAATGTAACTACTAGAATGTGATACAATACACTATTGGGTGAAGTTTGGTTGACTTCTGCGCAGCGGTTTGGGAGTTAACATCAAAATTACATTTCTCGGCCATATCGCATAGATCTCACTGTGAAAAGGCTTAAATGGCTTTTTTGACCTAAGTTTGAGGATTGCGCTCAAATCAAATGTCCTATAACCAAATTTCCACATGTAACTACTAGATTGTGATACAATACACTAATGGGTGAAGTTTGGTTGACTTCTGCGCAGCGGTTTGGGAGTTAACATCAAAATTACATTTCTCGGCCATATCGCATAGATCTCACTGTGAAAAGGCTTAAATGGCTTTTTTGACCTAAGTTTGAGGATTGCGCTCAAACAAAATGTCCTAGAACAAAAGTTTCAAATGTAACTACTAGATTGTGATACAATACACTATTGGGTGAAGTTTGGTTGACTTCTGCGCAGCGGTTTGGGAGTTAACATCAAAATTACATTTCTCGGCCATATCGCATAGATCTCACTGTGAAAAGGCTTAAATGACTTTTTTAATTAAGTTTGATGATTGCGTTTAAACAAAATGTCCTAGAACAAAATTTTCAAATGTAACTACTAGATTGTGATACAATACACTATTGGGTGAAGTTTGGTTGACTTCTGCGCAGCGGTTTGGGAGTTAACATCAAAATTACATTTCTCGGCCATATCGCATAGATCTCACTGTGAAAAGGCTTAAATGGCTTTTTTGACCTAAGTTTGAGGATTGCGCTCAAACCAAATGTCCTAGAACGAAATTTTCAAATGTAACTACTAGAATGTGATACAATACACTATTGGGTGAAGTTTGGTTGACTTCTGCGCAGCGGTTTGGGAGTTAACATCAAAATTACATTTCTCGGCCATATCGCATAGATCTCACTGTGAAAAGGCTTAAATGACTTTTTTAATTAAGTTTGATGATTGCGCTCAAACAAAATTTCCTAGAACAAAATTTTCAAATGTAACTACTAGATTGTGATACAATACACTATTGGGTGAAGTTTGGTTGACTTCTGCGCAGCGGTTTGGGAGTTAACATCCAAATTACATTTCTCGGCCATATCGCATAGATCTCACTGTGAAAAGGCTTACATGGCTTTTTTGACCTAAGTTTGAGGATTGCGCTCAAATCAAATGTCCTAGAACCAAATTTCCACATGTAACTACTAGATTGTGATAAAATACACTAATGGGTGAAGTTTGGTTGACTTCTGCGCAGCGGTTTGGGAGTTAACATCAAAATTACATTTCTCGGCCATATCGCATAGATCTCACTGTGAAAAGGCTTAAATGACTTTTTTAATTAAGTTTGATGATTGCGCTCAAACAAAATTTCCTAGAACAAAATTTTCAAATGTAACTACTAGATTGTGATACAATACACTATTGGGTGAAGTTTGGTTGACTTCTGCGCAGCGGTTTGGGAGTTAACATCAAAATTACATTTCTCGGCCATATCGCATAGATCTCACTGTGAAAAGGCTTAAATGACTTTTTTAATTAAGTTTGATGATTGCGTTCAAACAAAATGTCCTAGAACAAAATTTTCAAATGTAACTACTAGATTTTGATACAATACACTATTGGGTGAAGTTTGGTTGACTTCTGCGCAGCGGTTTGGGAGTTAACATCAAAATTACATTTCTCGGCCATATCGCATAGATCTCACTGTGAAAAGGCTTAAATGGCTTTTTTGACCTAAGTTTGAGGATTGCGCTCAAATCAAATGTCCTATAACCAAATTTCCACATGTAACTACTAGATTGTGATACAATACACTAATGGGTGAAGTTTGGTTGACTTCTGCGCAGCGGTTTGGGAGTGAACATCAAAATTACATTTCTCGGCCATATCGCATAGATCTCACTGTGAAAAGGCTTAAATGGCTTTTTTGACCTAAGTTTGAGGATTGCGCTCAAATCAAATGTCCTAGAACCAAATTTCCACATGTAACTACTAGATTGTGATAAAATACACTAATGGGTGAAGTTTGGTTGACTTCTGCGCAGCGGTTTGGGAGTTAACATCAAAATTACATTTCTCGGCCATATCGCATAGATCTCACTGTGAAAAGGCTTAAATGACTTTTTTAATTAAGTTTGATGATTGCGCTCAAACAAAATTTCCTAGAACAAAATTTTCAAATGTAACTACTAGATTGTGATACAATACACTAATGGGTGAAGTTTGGTTGACTTCTGCGCAGCGGTTTGGGAGTTAACATCAAAATTACATTTCTCGGCCATATCGCATAGATCTCACTGTGAAAAGGCTTAAATGACTTTTTTAATTAAGTTTGATGATTGCGTTCAAACAAAATGTCCTAGAACAAAATTTTTAAATGTAACTACTAGATTGTGATACAATACATTATTGGGTGAAGTTTGGTTGACTTCTGCGCAGCGGTTTGGGAGTTAACATCAAAATTACATTTCTCGGCCATATCGCATAGATCTCACTGTGAAAAGGCTTAAATGGCTTTTTTGACCTAAGTTTGAGGATTGCGCTCAAATCAAATGTCCTAGAACCAAATTTCCATATGTAACTACTAGATTGTGATAAAATACACTAATGGGTGAAGTTTGGTTGACTTCTGCGCAGCGGTTTGGGAGTTAACATCAAAATTACATTTCTCGGCCGTATCGCATAGATCTCACTGTGAAAAGGCTTAAATGACTTTTTTAATTAAGTTTGATGATTGCGCTCAAACAAAATTTCCTAGAACAAAATTTTCAAATGTAACTACTAGATTGTGATACAATACACTATTGGGTGAAGTTTGGTTGACTTCTGCGCAGCGGTTTGGGAGTTAACATCAAAATTACATTTCTCGGCCATATCGCATAGATCTCACTGTGAAAAGGCTTAAATGGCTTTTTTGACCTAAGTTTGAGGATTGCGCTCAAATCAAATGTCCTAGAACCAAATTTCCACATGTAACTACTAGATTGTGATACAATACACTAATGGGTGAAGTTTGGTTGACTTCTGCGCAGCGGTTTGGGAGTTAACATCAAAATTACATTTCTCGGCCATATCGCATAGATCTCACTGTGAAAAGGCTTAAATGGCTTTTTTGACCTAAGTTTGAGGATTGCGCTCAAACCAAATGTCCTAGAACGAAATTTTCAAATGTAACTACTAGAATGTGATACAATACACTATTGGGTGAAGTTTGGTTGACTTCTGCGCAGCGGTTTGGGAGTTAACATCAAAATTACATTTCTCGGCCATATCGCATAGATCTCACTGTGAAAAGGCTTAAATGGCTTTTTTGACCTAAGTTTGAGGATTGCGCTCAAATCAAATGTCCTAGAACCAAATTTCCACATGTAACTACTAGATTGTGATAAAATACACTAATGGGTGAAGTTTGGTTGACTTCTGCGCAGCGGTTTGGGAGTTATCAAAATTACATTTCTCGGCCATATCGCATAGATCTCACTGTGAAAAGGCTTAAATGACTTTTTTAATTAAGTTTGATGATTGCGCTCAAACAAAATTTCCTAGAACAAAATTTTCAAATGTAACTACTAGATTGTGATACAATACACTATTGGGTGAAGTTTGGTTGACTTCTGCGCAGCGGTTTGGGAGTTAACATCAAAATTACATTTCTCGGCCATATCGCATAGATCTCACTGTGAAAAGGCTTAAATGACTTTTTTAATTAAGTTTGATGATTGCGTTCAAACAAAATGTCCTAGAACAAAATTTTCAAATGTAACTACTAGATTGTGATACAATACACTATTGGGTGAAGTTTGGTTGACTTCTGCGCAGCGGTTTGGGAGTTAACATCAAAATTACATTTCTCGGCCATATCGCATAGATCTCACTGTGAAAAGGCTTAAATGGCTTTTTTGACCTAAGTTTGAGGATTGCGCTCAAATCAAATGTCCTATAACCAAATTTCCACATGTAACTACTAGATTGTGATACAATACACTAATGGGTGAAGTTTGGTTGACTTCTGCGCAGCGGTTTGGGAGTGAACATCAAAATTACATTTCTCGGCCATATCGCATAGATCTCACTGTGAAAAGGCTTAAATGGCTTTTTTGACCTAAGTTTGAGGATTGCGCTCAAATCAAATGTCCTAGAACCAAATTTCCACATGTAACTACTAGATTGTGATAAAATACACTAATGGGTGAAGTTTGGTTGACTTCTGCGCAGCGGTTTGGGAGTTAACATCAAAATTACATTTCTCGGCCATATCGCATAGATCTCACTGTGAAAAGGCTTAAATGACTTTTTTAATTAAGTTTGATGATTGCGCTCAAACAAAATTTCCTAGAACAAAATTTTCAAATGTAACTACTAGATTGTGATACAATACACTATTGGGTGAAGTTTGGTTGACTTCTGCGCAGCGGTTTGGGAGTTAACATCAAAATTACATTTCTCGGCCATATCGCATAGATCTCACTGTGAAAAGGCTTAAATGGCTTTTTTGACCTAAGTTTGAGGATTGCGCTAAAATCAAATGTCCTAGAACCAAATTTCCACATGTAACTACTAGATTGTGATACAATACACTAATGGGTGAAGTTTGGTTTACTTCTGCGCAGCGGTTTGGGAGTTAACATCAAAATTACATTTCTCGGCCATATCGCATAGATCTCACTGTGAAAAGGCTTAAATGGCTTTTTTGACCTAAGTTTAATAATTGCGCTCAAACCAAATGTCCTAGAACAAAATTTTCAAATGTAACTACTAGAATGTGATACAATACACTATTGGGTGAAGTTTGGTTGACTTCTGCGCAGCGGTTTGGGAGTTAAGATCAAAATTACATTTCTCGGCCATATCGCATAGATCTCACTGTGAAAAGGCTTAAATGGCTTTTTTGACCTAAGTTTGAGGATTGCGCTCAAATCAAATGTCCTAGAACCAAATTTCCACATGTAACTACTAGATTGTGATACAATACACTAATGGGTGAAGTTTGGTTTACTTCTGCGCAGCGGTTTGGGAGTTAACATCAAAATTACATTTCTCGGCCATATCGCATATATCTCACTGTGAAAAGGCTTAAATGGCTTTTTTGACCTAAGTTTAATAATTGCGCTCAAACCAAATGTCCTTGAACGAAATTTTAAAATGTAACTACTAGAATGTGATACAATACACTATTGGGTGAAGTTTGGTTGACTTCTGCGCAGCGGTTTGGGAGTTAACATCAAAATTACATTTCTCGGCCATATCGCATAGATCTCACTGTGAAAAGGCTTAAATGGCTTTTTTGACCTAAGTTTGAGGATTGCGCTCAAATCAAATGTCCTATAACCAAATTTCCACATGTAACTACTAGATTGTGATACAATACACTAATGGGTGAAGTTTGGTTGACTTCTGCGCAGCGGTTTGGGAGTTAACATCAAAATTACATTTCTCGGCCATATCGCATAGATCTCACTGTGAAAAGGCTTAAATGGCTTTTTTGACCTAAGTTTGAGGATTGCGCTCAAACAAAATGTCCTAGAACAAAATTTTCAAATGTAACTACTAGATTGTGATACAATACACTATTGGGTGAAGTTTGGTTGACTTCTGCGCAGCGGTTTGGGAGTTAACATCAAAATTACATTTCTCGGCCATATCGCATAGATCTCACTGTGAAAAGGCTTAAATGACTTTTTTAATTAAGTTTGATGATTGCGTTCAAACAAAATGTCCTAGAACAAAATTTTCAAATGTAACTACTAGATTGTGATACAATACACTATTGGGTGAAGTTTGGTTGACTTCTGCGCAGCGGTTTGGGAGTTAACATCAAAATTACATTTCTCGGCCATATCGCATAGATCTCACTGTGAAAAGGCTTAAATGGCTTTTTTGACCTAAGTTTGAGGATTGCGCTCAAACCAAATGTCCTAGAACGAAATTTTCAAATGTAACTACTAGAATGTGATACAATACACTATTGGGTGAAGTTTGGTTGACTTCTGCGCAGCGGTTTGGGAGTTAACATCAAAATTACATTTCTCGGCCATATCGCATAGATCTCACTGTGAAAAGGCTTAAATGGCTTTTTTGACCTAAGTTTGAGGATTGCGCTCAAATCAAATGTCCTAGAACCAAATTTCCACATGTAACTACTAGATTGTGATAAAATACACTATTGGGTGAAGTTTGGTTGACTTCTGCGCAGCGGTTTGGGAGTTAACATCAAAATTACATTTCTCGGCCATATCGCATAGATCTCACTGTGAAAAGGCTTAAATGACTTTTTTAATTAAGTTTGATGATTGCGCTCAAACAAAATTTCCTAGAACAAAATTTTCAAATGTAACTACTAGATTGTGATACAATACACTATTGGGTGAAGTTTGGTTGACTTCTGCGCAGCGGTTTGGGAGTTAACATCAAAATTACATTTCTCGGCCATATCGCATAGATCTCACTGTGAAAAGGCTTAAATGGCTTTTTTGACCTAAGTTTGAGGATTGCGCTCAAATCAAATGTCCTATAACCAAATTTCCACATGTAACTACTAGATTGTGATACAATACACTAATGGGTGAAGTTTGGTTGACTTCTGCGCAGCGGTTTGGGAGTTAACATCAAAATTACATTTCTCGGCCATATCGCATAGATCTCACTGTGAAAAGGCTTAAATGACTTTTTTAATTAAGTTTGATGATTGCGTTCAAACAAAATGTCCTAGAACAAAATTTTTAAATGTAACTACTAGATTGTGATACAATACACTATTGGGTGAAGTTTGGTTGACTTCTGCGCAGCGGTTTGGGAGTTAACATCAAAATTACATTTCTCGGCCATATCGCATAGATCTCACTGTGAAAAGGCTTAAATGGCTTTTTTGACCTAAGTTTGAGGATTGCGCTCAAATCAAATGTCCTAGAACCAAATTTCCACATGTAACTACTAGATTGTGATAAAATACACTAATGGGTGAAGTTTGGTTGACTTCTGCGCAGCGGTTTGGGAGTTAACATCAAAATTACATTTCTCGGCCATATCGCATAGATCTCACTGTGAAAAGGCTTAAATGACTTTTTTAATTAAGTTTGATGATTGCGCTCAAACAAAATTTCCTAGAACAAAATTTTCAAATGTAACTACTAGATTGTGATACAATACACTATTGGGTGAAGTTTGGTTGACTTCTGCGCAGCGGTTTGGGAGTTAACATCAAAATTACATTTCTCGGCCATATCGCATAGATCTCACTGTGAAAAGGCTTAAATGACTTTTTTTAATTAAGTTTGATGATTGCGTTCAAACAAAATGTCCTAGAACAAAATTTTCAAATGTAACTACTAGATTGTGATACAATACACTATTGGGTGAAGTTTGGTTGACTTCTGCGCAGCGGTTTGGGAGTTAACATCAAAATTACATTTCTCGGCCATATCGCATAGATCTCACTGTGAAAAGGCTTAAATGGCTTTTTTGACCTAAGTTTGAGGATTGCGCTCAAATCAAATGTCCTATAACCAAATTTCCACATGTAACTACTAGATTGTGATACAATACACTAATGGGTGAAGTTTGGTTGACTTCTGCGCAGCGGTTTGGGAGTGAACATCAAAATTACATTTCTCGGCCATATCGCATAGATCTCACTGTGAAAAGGCTTAAATGGCTTTTTTGACCTAAGTTTGAGGATTGCGCTCAAATCAAATGTCCTAGAACCAAATTTCCACATGTAACTACTAGATTGTGATAAAATACACTAATGGGTGAAGTTTGGTTGACTTCTGCGCAGCGGTTTGGGAGTTAACATCAAAATTACATTTCTCGGCCATATCGCATAGATCTCACTGTGAAAAGGCTTAAATGACTTTTTTAATTAAGTTTGATGATTGCGCTCAAACAAAATTTCCTAGAACAAAATTTTCAAATGTAACTACTAGATTGTGATACAATACACTATTGGGTGAAGTTTGGTTGACTTCTGCGCAGCGGTTTGGGAGTTAACATCAAAATTACATTTCTCGGCCATATCGCATAGATCTCACTGTGAAAAGGCTTAAATGGCTTTTTTGACCTAAGTTTGAGGATTGCGCTAAAATCAAATGTCCTAGAACCAAATTTCCACATGTAACTACTAGATTGTGATACAATACACTAATGGGTGAAGTTTGGTTTACTTCTGCGCAGCGGTTTGGGAGTTAACATCAAAATTACATTTCTCGGCCATATCGCATAGATCTCACTGTGAAAAGGCTTAAATGGCTTTTTTGACCTAAGTTTAATAATTGCGCTCAAACCAAATGTCCTAGAACAAAATTTTCAAATGTAACTACTAGAATGTGATACAATACACTATTGGGTGAAGTTTGGTTGACTTCTGCGCAGCGGTTTGGGAGTTAAGATCAAAATTACATTTCTCGGCCATATCGCATAGATCTCACTGTGAAAAGGCTTAAATGGCTTTTTTGACCTAAGTTTGAGGATTGCGCTCAAATCAAATGTCCTAGAACCAAATTTCCACATGTAACTACTAGATTGTGATACAATACACTAATGGGTGAAGTTTGGTTTACTTCTGCGCAGCGGTTTGGGAGTTAACATCAAAATTACATTTCTCGGCCATATCGCATATATCTCACTGTGAAAAGGCTTAAATGGCTTTTTTGACCTAAGTTTAATAATTGCGCTCAAACCAAATGTCCTTGAACGAAATTTTAAAATGTAACTACTAGAATGTGATACAATACACTATTGGGTGAAGTTTGGTTGACTTCTGCGCAGCGGTTTGGGAGTTAACATCAAAATTACATTTCTCGGCCATATCGCATAGATCTCACTGTGAAAAGGCTTAAATGGCTTTTTTGACCTAAGTTTGAGGATTGCGCTCAAATCAAATGTCCTATAACCAAATTTCCACATGTAACTACTAGATTGTGATACAATACACTAATGGGTGAAGTTTGGTTGACTTCTGCGCAGCGGTTTGGGAGTTAACATCAAAATTACATTTCTCGGCCATATCGCATAGATCTCACTGTGAAAAGGCTTAAATGGCTTTTTTGACCTAAGTTTGAGGATTGCGCTCAAACAAAATGTCCTAGAACAAAATTTTCAAATGTAACTACTAGATTGTGATACAATACACTATTGGGTGAAGTTTGGTTGACTTCTGCGCAGCGGTTTGGGAGTTAACATCAAAATTACATTTCTCGGCCATATCGCATAGATCTCACTGTGAAAAGGCTTAAATGACTTTTTTAATTAAGTTTGATGATTGCGTTCAAACAAAATGTCCTAGAACAAAATTTTCAAATGTAACTACTAGATTGTGATACAATACACTATTGGGTGAAGTTTGGTTGACTTCTGCGCAGCGGTTTGGGAGTTAACATCAAAATTACATTTCTCGGCCATATCGCATAGATCTCACTGTGAAAAGGCTTAAATGGCTTTTTTGACCTAAGTTTGAGGATTGCGCTCAAACCAAATGTCCTAGAACGAAATTTTCAAATGTAACTACTAGAATGTGATACAATACACTATTGGGTGAAGTTTGGTTGACTTCTGCGCAGCGGTTTGGGAGTTAACATCAAAATTACATTTCTCGGCCATATCGCATAGATCTCACTGTGAAAAGGCTTAAATGGCTTTTTTGACCTAAGTTTGAGGATTGCGCTCAAATCAAATGTCCTAGAACCAAATTTCCACATGTAACTACTAGATTGTGATAAAATACACTATTGGGTGAAGTTTGGTTGACTTCTGCGCAGCGGTTTGGGAGTTAACATCAAAATTACATTTCTCGGCCATATCGCATAGATCTCACTGTGAAAAGGCTTAAATGACTTTTTTAATTAAGTTTGATGATTGCGCTCAAACAAAATTTCCTAGAACAAAATTTTCAAATGTAACTACTAGATTGTGATACAATACACTATTGGGTGAAGTTTGGTTGACTTCTGCGCAGCGGTTTGGGAGTTAACATCAAAATTACATTTCTCGGCCATATCGCATAGATCTCACTGTGAAAAGGCTTAAATGGCTTTTTTGACCTAAGTTTGAGGATTGCGCTCAAATCAAATGTCCTATAACCAAATTTCCACATGTAACTACTAGATTGTGATACAATACACTAATGGGTGAAGTTTGGTTGACTTCTGCGCAGCGGTTTGGGAGTTAACATCAAAATTACATTTCTCGGCCATATCGCATAGATCTCACTGTGAAAAGGCTTAAATGACTTTTTTAATTAAGTTTGATGATTGCGTTCAAACAAAATGTCCTAGAACAAAATTTTTAAATGTAACTACTAGATTGTGATACAATACACTATTGGGTGAAGTTTGGTTGACTTCTGCGCAGCGGTTTGGGAGTTAACATCAAAATTACATTTCTCGGCCATATCGCATAGATCTCACTGTGAAAAGGCTTAAATGGCTTTTTTGACCTAAGTTTGAGGATTGCGCTCAAATCAAATGTCCTAGAACCAAATTTCCACATGTAACTACTAGATTGTGATAAAATACACTAATGGGTGAAGTTTGGTTGACTTCTGCGCAGCGGTTTGGGAGTTAACATCAAAATTACATTTCTCGGCCATATCGCATAGATCTCACTGTGAAAAGGCTTAAATGACTTTTTTAATTAAGTTTGATGATTGCGCTCAAACAAAATTTCCTAGAACAAAATTTTCAAATGTAACTACTAGATTGTGATACAATACACTATTGGGTGAAGTTTGGTTGACTTCTGCGCAGCGGTTTGGGAGTTAACATCAAAATTACATTTCTCGGCCATATCGCATAGATCTCACTGTGAAAAGGCTTAAATGACTTTTTTTAATTAAGTTTGATGATTGCGTTCAAACAAAATGTCCTAGAACAAAATTTTCAAATGTAACTACTAGATTGTGATACAATACACTATTGGGTGAAGTTTGGTTGACTTCTGCGCAGCGGTTTGGGAGTTAACATCAAAATTACATTTCTCGGCCATATCGCATAGATCTCACTGTGAAAAGGCTTAAATGGCTTTTTTGACCTAAGTTTGAGGATTGCGCTCAAATCAAATGTCCTATAACCAAATTTCCACATGTAACTACTAGATTGTGATACAATACACTAATGGGTGAAGTTTGGTTGACTTCTGCGCAGCGGTTTGGGAGTGAACATCAAAATTACATTTCTCGGCCATATCGCATAGATCTCACTGTGAAAAGGCTTAAATGGCTTTTTTGACCTAAGTTTGAGGATTGCGCTCAAATCAAATGTCCTAGAACCAAATTTCCACATGTAACTACTAGATTGTGATAAAATACACTAATGGGTGAAGTTTGGTTGACTTCTGCGCAGCGGTTTGGGAGTTAACATCAAAATTACATTTCTCGGCCATATCGCATAGATCTCACTGTGAAAAGGCTTAAATGACTTTTTTAATTAAGTTTGATGATTGCGCTCAAACAAAATTTCCTAGAACAAAATTTTCAAATGTAACTACTAGATTGTGATACAATACACTATTGGGTGAAGTTTGGTTGACTTCTGCGCAGCGGTTTGGGAGTTAACATCAAAATTACATTTCTCGGCCATATCGCATAGATCTCACTGTGAAAAGGCTTAAATGGCTTTTTTGACCTAAGTTTGAGGATTGCGCTCAAATCAAATGTCCTATAACCAAATTTCCACATGTAACTACTAGATTGTGATACAATACACTAATGGGTGAAGTTTGGTTGACTTCTGCGCAGCGGTTTGGGAGTTAACATCAAAATTACATTTCTCGGCCATATCGCATAGATCTCACTGTGAAAAGGCTTAAATGACTTTTTTAATTAAGTTTGATGATTGCGTTCAAAAAAAATGTCCTAGAACAAAATTTTCAAATGTAACTACTAGATTGTGATACAATACACTATTGGGTGAAGTTTGGTTGACTTCTGCGCAGCGGTTTGGGAGTTAACATCAAAATTACATTTCTCGGCCATATCGCATAGATCTCACTGTGAAAAGGCTTAAATGGCTTTTTTGACCTAAGTTTGAGGATTGCGCTCAAATCAAATGTCCTAGAACCAAATTTCCACATGTAACTACTAGATTGTGATACAATACACTAATGGGTGAAGTTTGGTTGACTTCTGCGCAGCGGTTTGGGAGTTAACATCAAAATTACATTTCTCGGCCATTTCGCATAGATCTCACTGTGAAAAGGCTTAAATGGCTTTTTTGACCTAAGTTTGAGGATTGCGCTCAAATCAAATGTCCTAGAACAAAATTTTCAAATGTAACTACTAGATTGTGATACAATACACTATTGGGTGAAGTTTGGTTGACTTCTGCGCAGCGGTTTGGGAGTTAACATCAAAATTACATTTCTCGGCCATATCGCATAGATCTCACTGTGAAAAGGCTTAAATGGCTTTTTTGACCTAAGTTTGAGGATTGCGCTCAAATCAAATGTCCTAGAACCAAATTTCCACATGTAACTACTAGATTGTGATACAATACACTAATGGGTGAAGTTTGGTTGACTTCTGCGCAGCGGTTTGGGAGTTAACATCAAAATTACATTTCTCGGCCATTTCGCATAGATCTCACTGTGAAAAGGCTTAAATGACTTTTTTAATTAAGTTTGATGATTGCGCTCAAACAAAATTTCCTAGAACAAAATTTTCAAATGTAACTACTAGATTGTGATACAATACACGATTGGGTGAAGTTTGGTTGACTTCTGCGCAGCGGTTTGGGAGTTAACATCAAAATTACATTTCTCGGCCATATCGCATAGATCTCACTGTGAAAAGGCTTAAATGACTTTTTTAATTAAGTTTGATGATTGCGTTCAAACAAAATGTCCTAGAACAAAATTTTCAAATGTAACTACTAGATTGTGATACAATACACTATTGGGTGAAGTTTGGTTGACTTCTGCGCAGCGGTTTGGGAGTTAACATCAAAATTACATTTCTCGGCCATATCGCATAGATCTCACTGTGAAAAGGCTTAAATGGCTTTTTTGACCTAAGTTTAAAGATTGCGCTCAAACCAAATGTCCTAGAACGAAATTTTCAAATGTAACTACTAGATTGTGATACAATACACTAATGGGTGAAGTTTGGTTGACTTCTGCGCAGCGGTTTGGGAGTTAACATCAAAATTACATTTCTCGGCCATATCGCATAGATCTCACTGTGAAAAGGCTTAAATGGCTTTTTTGACCTAAGTTTGAGGATTGCGCTCAAACCAAATGTCCTAGAACGAAATTTTCAAATGTAACTACTAGAATGTGATACAATACACTATTGGGTGAAGTTTGGTTGACTTCTGCGCAGCGGTTTGGGAGTTAACATCAAAATTACATTTCTCGGCCATATCGCATAGATCTCACTGTGAAAAGGCTTAAATGGCTTTTTTGACCTAAGTTTGAGGATTGCGCTCAAATCAAATGTCCTAGAACCAAATTTCCATATGTAACTACTAGATTGTGATAAAATACACTAATGGGTGAAGTTTGGTTGACTTCTGCGCAGCGGTTTGGGAGTTAACATCAAAATTACATTTCTCGGCCGTATCGCATAGATCTCACTGTGAAAAGGCTTAAATGACTTTTTTAATTAAGTTTGATGATTGCGCTCAAACAAAATTTCCTAGAACAAAATTTTCAAATGTAACTACTAGATTGTGATACAATACACTATTGGGTGAAGTTTGGTTGACTTCTGCGCAGCGGTTTGGGAGTTAACATCAAAATTACATTTCTCGGCCATATCGCATAGATCTCACTGTGAAAAGGCTTAAATGGCTTTTTTGACCTAAGTTTGAGGATTGCGCTCAAATCAAATGTCCTAGAACCAAATTTCCACATGTAACTACTAGATTGTGATACAATACACTAATGGGTGAAGTTTGGTTGACTTCTGCGCAGCGGTTTGGGAGTTAACATCAAAATTACATTTCTCGGCCATATCGCATAGATCTCACTGTGAAAAGGCTTAAATGGCTTTTTTGACCTAAGTTTGAGGATTGCGCTCAAACCAAATGTCCTAGAACGAAATTTTCAAATGTAACTACTAGAATGTGATACAATACACTATTGGGTGAAGTTTGGTTGACTTCTGCGCAGCGGTTTGGGAGTTAACATCAAAATTACATTTCTCGGCCATATCGCATAGATCTCACTGTGAAAAGGCTTAAATGGCTTTTTTGACCTAAGTTTGAGGATTGCGCTCAAATCAAATGTCCTAGAACCAAATTTCCACATGTAACTACTAGATTGTGATAAAATACACTAATGGGTGAAGTTTGGTTGACTTCTGCGCAGCGGTTTGGGAGTTATCAAAATTACATTTCTCGGCCATATCGCATAGATCTCACTGTGAAAAGGCTTAAATGACTTTTTTAATTAAGTTTGATGATTGCGCTCAAACAAAATTTCCTAGAACAAAATTTTCAAATGTAACTACTAGATTGTGATACAATACACTATTGGGTGAAGTTTGGTTGACTTCTGCGCAGCGGTTTGGGAGTTAACATCAAAATTACATTTCTCGGCCATATCGCATAGATCTCACTGTGAAAAGGCTTAAATGACTTTTTTAATTAAGTTTGATGATTGCGTTCAAACAAAATGTCCTAGAACAAAATTTTCAAATGTAACTACTAGATTGTGATACAATACACTATTGGGTGAAGTTTGGTTGACTTCTGCGCAGCGGTTTGGGAGTGAACATAAAAATTACATTTCTCGGCCATATCGCATAGATCTCACTGTGAAAAGGCTTAAATGGCTTTTTTGACCTAAGTTTGAGGATTGCGCTCAAATCAAATGTCCTATAACCAAATTTCCACATGTAACTACTAGATTGTGATACAATACACTAATGGGTGAAGTTTGGTTGACTTCTGCGCAGCGGTTTGGGAGTGAACATCAAAATTACATTTCTCGGCCATATCGCATAGATCTCACTGTGAAAAGGCTTAAATGGCTTTTTTGACCTAAGTTTGAGGATTGCGCTCAAATCAAATGTCCTAGAACCAAATTTCCACATGTAACTACTAGATTGTGATAAAATACACTAATGGGTGAAGTTTGGTTGACTTCTGCGCAGCGGTTTGGGAGTTAACATCAAAATTACATTTCTCGGCCATATCGCATAGATCTCACTGTGAAAAGGCTTAAATGACTTTTTTAATTAAGTTTGATGATTGCGCTCAAACAAAATTTCCTAGAACAAAATTTTCAAATGTAACTACTAGATTGTGATACAATACACTATTGGGTGAAGTTTGGTTGACTTCTGCGCAGCGGTTTGGGAGTTAACATCAAAATTACATTTCTCGGCCATATCGCATAGATCTCACTGTGAAAAGGCTTAAATGGCTTTTTTGACCTAAGTTTAATAATTGCGCTCAAACCAAATGTCCTAGAACAAAATTTTCAAATGTAACTACTAGAATGTGATACAATACACTATTGGGTGAAGTTTGGTTGACTTCTGCGCAGCGGTTTGGGAGTTAAGATCAAAATTACATTTCTCGGCCATATCGCATAGATCTCACTGTGAAAAGGCTTAAATGGCTTTTTTGACCTAAGTTTGAGGATTGCGCTCAAATCAAATGTCCTAGAACCAAATTTCCACATGTAACTACTAGATTGTGATAAAATACACTAATGGGTGAAGTTTGGTTGACTTCTGCGCAGCGGTTTGGGAGTTAACATCAAAATTACATTTCTCGGCCATATCGCATAGATCTCACTGTGAAAAGGCTTAAATGACTTTTTTAATTAAGTTTGATGATTGCGCTCAAACAAAATTTCCTAGAACAAAATTTTCAAATGTAACTACTAGATTGTGATACAATACACTATTGGGTGAAGTTTGGTTGACTTCTGCGCAGCGGTTTGGGAGTTAACATCAAAATTACATTTCTCGGCCATATCGCATAGATCTCACTGTGAAAAGGCTTAAATGGCTTTTTTGACCTAAGTTTGAGGATTGCGCTAAAATCAAATGTCCTAGAACCAAATTTCCACATGTAACTACTAGATTGTGATACAATACACTAATGGGTGAAGTTTGGTTTACTTCTGCGCAGCGGTTTGGGAGTTAACATCAAAATTACATTTCTCGGCCATATCGCATAGATCTCACTGTGAAAAGGCTTAAATGGCTTTTTTGACCTAAGTTTAATAATTGCGCTCAAACCAAATGTCCTAGAACAAAATTTTCAAATGTAACTACTAGAATGTGATACAATACACTATTGGGTGAAGTTTGGTTGACTTCTGCGCAGCGGTTTGGGAGTTAAGATCAAAATTACATTTCTCGGCCATATCGCATAGATCTCACTGTGAAAAGGCTTAAATGGCTTTTTTGACCTAAGTTTGAGGATTGCGCTCAAATCAAATGTCCTAGAACCAAATTTCCACATGTAACTACTAGATTGTGATACAATACACTAATGGGTGAAGTTTGGTTTACTTCTGCGCAGCGGTTTGGGAGTTAACATCAAAATTACATTTCTCGGCCATATCGCATATATCTCACTGTGAAAAGGCTTAAATGGCTTTTTTGACCTAAGTTTAATAATTGCGCTCAAACCAAATGTCCTTGAACGAAATTTTAAAATGTAACTACTAGAATGTGATACAATACACTATTGGGTGAAGTTTGGTTGACTTCTGCGCAGCGGTTTGGGAGTTAACATCAAAATTACATTTCTCGGCCATATCGCATAGATCTCACTGTGAAAAGGCTTAAATGGCTTTTTTGACCTAAGTTTGAGGATTGCGCTCAAATCAAATGTCCTATAACCAAATTTCCACATGTAACTACTAGATTGTGATACAATACACTAATGGGTGAAGTTTGGTTGACTTCTGCGCAGCGGTTTGGGAGTTAACATCAAAATTACATTTCTCGGCCATATCGCATAGATCTCACTGTGAAAAGGCTTAAATGGCTTTTTTGACCTAAGTTTGAGGATTGCGCTCAAACAAAATGTCCTAGAACAAAATTTTCAAATGTAACTACTAGATTGTGATACAATACACTATTGGGTGAAGTTTGGTTGACTTCTGCGCAGCGGTTTGGGAGTTAACATCAAAATTACATTTCTCGGCCATATCGCATAGATCTCACTGTGAAAAGGCTTAAATGACTTTTTTAATTAAGTTTGATGATTGCGTTCAAACAAAATGTCCTAGAACAAAATTTTCAAATGTAACTACTAGATTGTGATACAATACACTATTGGGTGAAGTTTGGTTGACTTCTGCGCAGCGGTTTGGGAGTTAACATCAAAATTACATTTCTCGGCCATATCGCATAGATCTCACTGTGAAAAGGCTTAAATGGCTTTTTTGACCTAAGTTTGAGGATTGCGCTCAAACCAAATGTCCTAGAACGAAATTTTCAAATGTAACTACTAGAATGTGATACAATACACTATTGGGTGAAGTTTGGTTGACTTCTGCGCAGCGGTTTGGGAGTTAACATCAAAATTACATTTCTCGGCCATATCGCATAGATCTCACTGTGAAAAGGCTTAAATGGCTTTTTTGACCTAAGTTTGAGGATTGCGCTCAAATCAAATGTCCTAGAACCAAATTTCCACATGTAACTACTAGATTGTGATAAAATACACTATTGGGTGAAGTTTGGTTGACTTCTGCGCAGCGGTTTGGGAGTTAACATCAAAATTACATTTCTCGGCCATATCGCATAGATCTCACTGTGAAAAGGCTTAAATGACTTTTTTAATTAAGTTTGATGATTGCGCTCAAACAAAATTTCCTAGAACAACATTTTCAAATGTAACTACTAGATTGTGATACAATACACTATTGGGTGAAGTTTGGTTGACTTCTGCGCAGCGGTTTGGGAGTTAACATCAAAATTACATTTCTCGGCCATATCGCATAGATCTCACTGTGAAAAGGCTTAAATGGCTTTTTTGACCTAAGTTTGAGGATTGCGCTCAAATCAAATGTCCTATAACCAAATTTCCACATGTAACTACTAGATTGTGATACAATACACTAATGGGTGAAGTTTGGTTGACTTCTGCGCAGCGGTTTGGGAGTTAACATCAAAATTACATTTCTCGGCCATATCGCATAGATCTCACTGTGAAAAGGCTTAAATGACTTTTTTAATTAAGTTTGATGATTGCGTTCAAACAAAATGTCCTAGAACAAAATTTTTAAATGTAACTACTAGATTGTGATACAATACACTATTGGGTGAAGTTTGGTTGACTTCTGCGCAGCGGTTTGGGAGTTAACATCAAAATTACATTTCTCGGCCATATCGCATAGATCTCACTGTGAAAAGGCTTAAATGGCTTTTTTGACCTAAGTTTGAGGATTGCGCTCAAATCAAATGTCCTAGAACCAAATTTCCACATGTAACTACTAGATTGTGATAAAATACACTAATGGGTGAAGTTTGGTT
The DNA here is from genome assembly GCF_030265065.1 of Corythoichthys intestinalis. NCBI lineage: Eukaryota > Metazoa > Chordata > Actinopteri > Syngnathiformes > Syngnathidae > Corythoichthys > Corythoichthys intestinalis. Next base: position 1,111,611 of record NW_026651604.1, on the reverse strand, counting down.
GACTTCTGCGCAGCGGTTTGGGAGTTAACATCAAAATTACATTTCTCGGCCATATCGCATAGATCTCACTGTGAAAAGGCTTAAATGACTTTTTTAATTAAGTTTGATGATTGCGCTCAAACAAAATTTCCTAGAACAAAATTTTCAAATGTAACTACTAGATTGTGATACAATACACTATTGGGTGAAGTTTGGTTGACTTCTGCGCAGCGGTTTGGGAGTTAACATCAAAATTACATTTCTCGGCCATATCGCATAGATCTCACTGTGAAAAGGCTTAAATGACTTTTTTTAATTAAGTTTGATGATTGCGTTCAAACAAAATGTCCTAGAACAAAATTTTCAAATGTAACTACTAGATTGTGATACAATACACTATTGGGTGAAGTTTGGTTGACTTCTGCGCAGCGGTTTGGGAGTTAACATCAAAATTACATTTCTCGGCCATATCGCATAGATCTCACTGTGAAAAGGCTTAAATGGCTTTTTTGACCTAAGTTTGAGGATTGCGCTCAAATCAAATGTCCTATAACCAAATTTCCACATGTAACTACGAGATTGTGATACAATACACTAATGGGTGAAGTTTGGTTGACTTCTGCGCAGCGGTTTGGGAGTGAACATCAAAATTACATTTCTCGGCCATATCGCATAGATCTCACTGTGAAAAGGCTTAAATGGCTTTTTTGACCTAAGTTTGAGGATTGCGCTCAAATCAAATGTCCTAGAACCAAATTTCCACATGTAACTACTAGATTGTGATAAAATACACTAATGGGTGAAGTTTGGTTGACTTCTGCGCAGCGGTTTGGGAGTTAACATCAAAATTACATTTCTCGGCCATATCGCATAGATCTCACTGTGAAAAGGCTTAAATGACTTTTTTAATTAAGTTTGATGATTGCGCTCAAACAAAATTTCCTAGAACAAAATTTTCAAATGTAACTACTAGATTGTGATACAATACACTATTGGGTGAAGTTTGGTTGACTTCTGCGCAGCGGTTTGGGAGTTAACATCAAAATTACATTTCTCGGCCATATCGCATAGATCTCACTGTGAAAAGGCTTAAATGGCTTTTTTGACCTAAGTTTGAGGATTGCGCTCAAATCAAATGTCCTATAACCAAATTTCCACATGTAACTACTAGATTGTGATACAATACACTAATGGGTGAAGTTTGGTTGACTTCTGCGCAGCGGTTTGGGAGTTAACATCAAAATTACATTTCTCGGCCATATCGCATAGATCTCACTGTGAAAAGGCTTAAATGACTTTTTTAATTAAGTTTGATGATTGCGTTCAAAAAAAATGTCCTAGAACAAAATTTTCAAATGTAACTACTAGATTGTGATACAATACACTATTGGGTGAAGTTTGGTTGACTTCTGCGCAGCGGTTTGGGAGTTAACATCAAAATTACATTTCTCGGCCATATCGCATAGATCTCACTGTGAAAAGGCTTAAATGGCTTTTTTGACCTAAGTTTGAGGATTGCGCTCAAATCAAATGTCCTAGAACCAAATTTCCACATGTAACTACTAGATTGTGATACAATACACTAATGGGTGAAGTTTGGTTGACTTCTGCGCAGCGGTTTGGGAGTTAACATCAAAATTACATTTCTCGGCCATATCGCATAGATCTCACTGTGAAAAGGCTTAAATGACTTTTTTAATTAAGTTTGATGATTGCGCTCAAACAAAATTTCCTAGAACAAAATTTTCAAATGTAACTACTAGATTGTGATACAATACACGATTGGGTGAAGTTTGGTTGACTTCTGCGCAGCGGTTTGGGAGTTAACATCAAAATTACATTTCTCGGCCATATCGCATAGATCTCACTGTGAAAAGGCTTAAATGACTTTTTTAATTAAGTTTGATGATTGCGTTCAAACAAAATGTCCTAGAACAAAATTTTCAAATGTAACTACTAGATTGTGATACAATACACTATTGGGTGAAGTTTGGTTGACTTCTGCGCAGCGGTTTGGGAGTTAACATCAAAATTACATTTCTCGGCCATATCGCATAGATCTCACTGTGAAAAGGCTTAAATGGCTTTTTTGACCTAAGTTTAAAGATTGCGCTCAAACCAAATGTCCTAGAACGAAATTTTCAAATGTAACTACTAGATTGTGATACAATACACTAATGGGTGAAGTTTGGTTGACTTCTGCGCAGCGGTTTGGGAGTTAACATCAAAATTACATTTCTCGGCCATATCGCATAGATCTCACTGTGAAAAGGCTTAAATGGCTTTTTTGACCTAAGTTTGAGGATTGCGCTCAAACCAAATGTCCTAGAACGAAATTTTCAAATGTAACTACTAGAATGTGATACAATACACTATTGGGTGAAGTTTGGTTGACTTCTGCGCAGCGGTTTGGGAGTTAACATCAAAATTACATTTCTCGGCCATATCGCATAGATCTCACTGTGAAAAGGCTTAAATGGCTTTTTTGACCTAAGTTTGAGGATTGCGCTCAAATCAAATGTCCTAGAACCAAATTTCCATATGTAACTACTAGATTGTGATAAAATACACTAATGGGTGAAGTTTGGTTGACTTCTGCGCAGCGGTTTGGGAGTTAACATCAAAATTACATTTCTCGGCCGTATCGCATAGATCTCACTGTGAAAAGGCTTAAATGACTTTTTTAATTAAGTTTGATGATTGCGCTCAAACAAAATTTCCTAGAACAAAATTTTCAAATGTAACTACTAGATTGTGATACAATACACTATTGGGTGAAGTTTGGTTGACTTCTGCGCAGCGGTTTGGGAGTTAACATCAAAATTACATTTCTCGGCCATATCGCATAGATCTCACTGTGAAAAGGCTTAAATGGCTTTTTTGACCTAAGTTTGAGGATTGCGCTCAAATCAAATGTCCTAGAACCAAATTTCCACATGTAACTACTAGATTGTGATAAAATACACTAATGGGTGAAGTTTGGTTGACTTCTGCGCAGCGGTTTGGGAGTTATCAAAATTACATTTCTCGGCCATATCGCATAGATCTCACTGTGAAAAGGCTTAAATGACTTTTTTAATTAAGTTTGATGATTGCGCTCAAACAAAATTTCCTAGAACAAAATTTTCAAATGTAACTACTAGATTGTGATACAATACACTATTGGGTGAAGTTTGGTTGACTTCTGCGCAGCGGTTTGGGAGTTAACATCAAAATTACATTTCTCGGCCATATCGCATAGATCTCACTGTGAAAAGGCTTAAATGACTTTTTTAATTAAGTTTGATGATTGCGTTCAAACAAAATGTCCTAGAACAAAATTTTCAAATGTAACTACTAGATTGTGATACAATACACTATTGGGTGAAGTTTGGTTGACTTCTGCGCAGCGGTTTGGGAGTTAACATCAAAATTACATTTCTCGGCCATATCGCATAGATCTCACTGTGAAAAGGCTTAAATGGCTTTTTTGACCTAAGTTTGAGGATTGCGCTCAAATCAAATGTCCTATAACCAAATTTCCACATGTAACTACTAGATTGTGATACAATACACTAATGGGTGAAGTTTGGTTGACTTCTGCGCAGCGGTTTGGGAGTGAACATCAAAATTACATTTCTCGGCCATATCGCATAGATCTCACTGTGAAAAGGCTTAAATGGCTTTTTTGACCTAAGTTTGAGGATTGCGCTCAAATCAAATGTCCTAGAACCAAATTTCCACATGTAACTACTAGATTGTGATAAAATACACTAATGGGTGAAGTTTGGTTGACTTCTGCGCAGCGGTTTGGGAGTTAACATCAAAATTACATTTCTCGGCCATATCGCATAGATCTCACTGTGAAAAGGCTTAAATGACTTTTTTAATTAAGTTTGATGATTGCGCTCAAACAAAATTTCCTAGAACAAAATTTTCAAATGTAACTACTAGATTGTGATACAATACACTATTGGGTGAAGTTTGGTTGACTTCTGCGCAGCGGTTTGGGAGTTAACATCAAAATTACATTTCTCGGCCATATCGCATAGATCTCACTGTGAAAAGGCTTAAATGGCTTTTTTGACCTAAGTTTAATAATTGCGCTCAAACCAAATGTCCTAGAACAAAATTTTCAAATGTAACTACTAGAATGTGATACAATACACTATTGGGTGAAGTTTGGTTGACTTCTGCGCAGCGGTTTGGGAGTTAAGATCAAAATTACATTTCTCGGCCATATCGCATAGATCTCACTGTGAAAAGGCTTAAATGGCTTTTTTGACCTAAGTTTGAGGATTGCGCTCAAATCAAATGTCCTAGAACCAAATTTCCACATGTAACTACTAGATTGTGATACAATACACTAATGGGTGAAGTTTGGTTGACTTCTGCGCAGCGGTTTGGGAGTTAACATCAAAATTACATTTCTCGGCCATATCGCATATATCTCACTGTGAAAAGGCTTAAATGGCTTTTTTGACCTAAGTTTAATAATTGCGCTCAAACCAAATGTCCTTGAACGAAATTTTAAAATGTAACTACTAGAATGTGATACAATACACTATTGGGTGAAGTTTGGTTGACTTCTGCGCAGCGGTTTGGGAGTTAACATCAAAATTACATTTCTCGGCCATATCGCATAGATCTCACTGTGAAAAGGCTTAAATGGCTTTTTTGACCTAAGTTTGAGGATTGCGCTCAAATCAAATGTCCTATAACCAAATTTCCACATGTAACTACTAGATTGTGATACAATACACTAATGGGTGAAGTTTGGTTGACTTCTGCGCAGCGGTTTGGGAGTTAACATCAAAATTACATTTCTCGGCCATATCGCATAGATCTCACTGTGAAAAGGCTTAAATGACTTTTTTAATTAAGTTTGATGATTGCGCTCAAACAAAATTTCCTAGAACAAAATTTTCAAATGTAACTACTAGATTGTGATACAATACACTATTGGGTGAAGTTTGGTTGACTTCTGCGCAGCGGTTTGGGAGTTAACATCAAAATTACATTTCTCGGCCATATCGCATAGATCTCACTGTGAAAAGGCTTAAATGGCTTTTTTGACCTAAGTTTGAGGATTGCGCTCAAATCAAATGTCCTATAACCAAATTTCCACATGTAACTACTAGATTGTGATACAATACACTAATGGGTGAAGTTTGGTTGACTTCTGCGCAGCGGTTTGGGAGTTAACATCAAAATTACATTTCTCGGCCATATCGCATAGATCTCACTGTGAAAAGGCTTAAATGACTTTTTTAATTAAGTTTGATGATTGCGTTCAAACAAAATGTCCTAGAACAAAATTTTTAAATGTAACTACTAGATTGTGATACAATACACTATTGGGTGAAGTTTGGTTGACTTCTGCGCAGCGGTTTGGGAGTTAACATCAAAATTACATTTCTCGGCCATATCGCATAGATCTCACTGTGAAAAGGCTTAAATGGCTTTTTTGACCTAAGTTTGAGGATTGCGCTCAAATCAAATGTCCTAGAACCAAATTTCCACATGTAACTACTAGATTGTGATAAAATACACTAATGGGTGAAGTTTGGTTGACTTCTGCGCAGCGGTTTGGGAGTTAACATCAAAATTACATTTCTCGGCCATATCGCATAGATCTTACTGTGAAAAGGCTTAAATGACTTTTTTAATTAAGTTTGATGATTGCGCTCAAACAAAATTTCCTAGAACAAAATTTTCAAATGTAACTACTAGATTGTGATACAATACACTATTGGGTGAAGTTTGGTTGACTTCTGCGCAGCGGTTTGGGAGTTAACATCAAAATTACATTTCTCGGCCATATCGCATAGATCTCACTGTGAAAAGGCTTAAATGACTTTTTTTAATTAAGTTTGATGATTGCGTTCAAACAAAATGTCCTAGAACAAAATTTTCAAATGTAACTACTAGATTGTGATACAATACACTATTGGGTGAAGTTTGGTTGACTTCTGCGCAGCGGTTTGGGAGTTAACATCAAAATTACATTTCTCGGCCATATCGCATAGATCTCACTGTGAAAAGGCTTAAATGGCTTTTTTGACCTAAGTTTGAGGATTGCGCTCAAATCAAATGTCCTATAACCAAATTTCCACATGTAACTACTAGATTGTGATACAATACACTAATGGGTGAAGTTTGGTTGACTTCTGCGCAGCGGTTTGGGAGTGAACATCAAAATTACATTTCTCGGCCATATCGCATAGATCTCACTGTGAAAAGGCTTAAATGGCTTTTTTGACCTAAGTTTGAGGATTGCGCTCAAATCAAATGTCCTAGAACCAAATTTCCACATGTAACTACTAGATTGTGATACAATACACTAATGGGTGAAGTTTGGTTGACTTCTGCGCAGCGGTTTGGGAGTTAACATCAAAATTACATTTCTCGGCCATATCGCATAGATCTCACTGTGAAAAGGCTTAAATGACTTTTTTAATTAAGTTTGATGATTGCGTTCAAAAAAAATGTCCTAGAACAAAATTTTCAAATGTAACTACTAGATTGTGATACAATACACTATTGGGTGAAGTTTGGTTGACTTCTGCGCAGCGGTTTGGGAGTTAACATCAAAATTACATTTCTCGGCCATATCGCATAGATCTCACTGTGAAAAGGCTTAAATGGCTTTTTTGACCTAAGTTTGAGGATTGCGCTCAAATCAAATGTCCTAGAACCAAATTTCCACATGTAACTACTAGATTGTGATAAAATACACTAATGGGTGAAGTTTGGTTGACTTCTGCGCAGCGGTTTGGGAGTTAACATCAAAATTACATTTCTCGGCCATATCGCATAGATCTCACTGTGAAAAGGCTTAAATGACTTTTTTAATTAAGTTTGATGATTGCGCTCAAACAAAATTTCCTAGAACAAAATTTTCAAATGTAACTACTAGATTGTGATACAATACACGATTGGGTGAAGTTTGGTTGACTTCTGCGCAGCGGTTTGGGAGTTAACATCAAAATTACATTTCTCGGCCATATCGCATAGATCTCACTGTGAAAAGGCTTAAATGACTTTTTTAATTAAGTTTGATGATTGCGTTCAAACAAAATGTCCTAGAACAAAATTTTCAAATGTAACTACTAGATTGTGATACAATACACTATTGGGTGAAGTTTGGTTGACTTCTGCGCAGCGGTTTGGGAGTTAACATCAAAATTACATTTCTCGGCCATATCGCATAGATCTCACTGTGAAAAGGCTTAAATGGCTTTTTTGACCTAAGTTTAAAGATTGCGCTCAAACCAAATGTCCTAGAACGAAATTTTCAAATGTAACTACTAGATTGTGATACAATACACTAATGGGTGAAGTTTGGTTGACTTCTGCGCAGCGGTTTGGGAGTTAACATCAAAATTACATTTCTCGGCCATATCGCATAGATCTCACTGTGAAAAGGCTTAAATGGCTTTTTTGACCTAAGTTTGAGGATTGCGCTCAAACCAAATGTCCTAGAACGAAATTTTCAAATGTAACTACTAGAATGTGATACAATACACTATTGGGTGAAGTTTGGTTGACTTCTGCGCAGCGGTTTGGGAGTTAACATCAAAATTACATTTCTCGGCCATATCGCATAGATCTCACTGTGAAAAGGCTTAAATGGCTTTTTTGACCTAAGTTTGAGGATTGCGCTCAAATCAAATGTCCTAGAACCAAATTTCCATATGTAACTACTAGATTGTGATAAAATACACTAATGGGTGAAGTTTGGTTGACTTCTGCGCAGCGGTTTGGGAGTTAACATCAAAATTACATTTCTCGGCCGTATCGCATAGATCTCACTGTGAAAAGGCTTAAATGACTTTTTTAATTAAGTTTGATGATTGCGCTCAAACAAAATTTCCTAGAACAAAATTTTCAAATGTAACTACTAGATTGTGATACAATACACTATTGGGTGAAGTTTGGTTGACTTCTGCGCAGCGGTTTGGGAGTTAACATCAAAATTACATTTCTCGGCCATATCGCATAGATCTCACTGTGAAAAGGCTTAAATGGCTTTTTTGACCTAAGTTTGAGGATTGCGCTCAAATCAAATGTCCTAGAACCAAATTTCCACATGTAACTACTAGATTGTGATACAATACACTAATGGGTGAAGTTTGGTTGACTTCTGCGCAGCGGTTTGGGAGTTAACATCAAAATTACATTTCTCGGCCATATCGCATAGATCTCACTGTGAAAAGGCTTAAATGGCTTTTTTGACCTAAGTTTGAGGATTGCGCTCAAACCAAATGTCCTAGAACGAAATTTTCAAATGTAACTACTAGAATGTGATACAATACACTATTGGGTGAAGTTTGGTTGACTTCTGCGCAGCGGTTTGGGAGTTAACATCAAAATTACATTTCTCGGCCATATCGCATAGATCTCACTGTGAAAAGGCTTAAATGGCTTTTTTGACCTAAGTTTGAGGATTGCGCTCAAATCAAATGTCCTAGAACCAAATTTCCACATGTAACTACTAGATTGTGATAAAATACACTAATGGGTGAAGTTTGGTTGACTTCTGCGCAGCGGTTTGGGAGTTATCAAAATTACATTTCTCGGCCATATCGCATAGATCTCACTGTGAAAAGGCTTAAATGACTTTTTTAATTAAGTTTGATGATTGCGCTCAAACAAAATGTCCTAGAACAAAATTTTCAAATGTAACTACTAGATTGTGATACAATACACTATTGGGTGAAGTTTGGTTGACTTCTGCGCAGCGGTTTGGGAGTTAACATCAAAATTACATTTCTCGGCCATATCGCATAGATCTCACTGTGAAAAGGCTTAAATGGCTTTTTTGACCTAAGTTTGAGGATTGCGCTCAAATCAAATGTCCTAGAACCAAATTTCCACATGTAACTACTAGATTGTGATACAATACACTAATGGGTGAAGTTTGGTTGACTTCTGCGCAGCGGTTTGGGAGTTAACATCAAAATTACATTTCTCGGCCATATCGCATAGATCTCACTGTGAAAAGGCTTAAATGGCTTTTTTGACCTAAGTTTGAGGATTGCGCTCAAACCAAATGTCCTAGAACGAAATTTTCAAATGTAACTACTAGAATGTGATACAATACACTATTGGGTGAAGTTTGGTTGACTTCTGCGCAGCGGTTTGGGAGTTAACATCAAAATTACATTTCTCGGCCATATCGCATAGATCTCACTGTGAAAAGGCTTAAATGGCTTTTTTGACCTAAGTTTGAGGATTGCGCTCAAATCAAATGTCCTAGAACCAAATTTCCACATGTAACTACTAGATTGTGATAAAATACACTAATGGGTGAAGTTTGGTTGACTTCTGCGCAGCGGTTTGGGAGTTAACATCAAAATTACATTTCTCGGCCATATCGCATAGATCTCACTGTGAAAAGGCTTAAATGACTTTTTTAATTAAGTTTGATGATTGCGCTCAAACAAAATTTCCTAGAACAAAATTTTCAAATGTAACTACTAGATTGTGATACAATACACTATTTGGTGAAGTTTGGTTGACTTCTGCGCAGCGGTTTGGGAGTTAACATCAAAATTACATTTCTCGGCCATATCGCATAGATCTCACTGTGAAAAGGCTTAAATGACTTTTTTAATTAAGTTTGATGATTGCGTTCAAACAAAATGTCCTAGAACAAAATTTTCAAATGTAACTACTAGATTGTGATACAATACACTATTGGGTGAAGTTTGGTTGACTTCTGCGCAGCGGTTTGGGAGTTAACATCAAAATTACATTTCTCGGCCATATCGCATAGATCTCACTGTGAAAAGGCTTAAATGGCTTTTTTGACCTAAGTTTGAGGATTGCGCTCAAATCAAATGTCCTATAACCAAATTTCCACATGTAACTACTAGATTGTGATACAATACACTAATGGGTGAAGTTTGGTTGACTTCTGCGCAGCGGTTTGGGAGTGAACATCAAAATTACATTTCTCGGCCATATCGCATAGATCTCACTGTGAAAAGGCTTAAATGGCTTTTTTGACCTAAGTTTGAGGATTGCGCTCAAATCAAATGTCCTAGAACCAAATTTCCACATGTAACTACTAGATTGTGATAAAATACACTAATGGGTGAAGTTTGGTTTACTTCTGCGCAGCGGTTTGGGAGTTAACATCAAAATTATATTTCTCGGCCATATCGCATAGATCTCACTGTGAAAAGGCTTAAATGACTTTTTTAATTAAGTTTGAGGATTGCGCTCAAACAAAATTTCCTAGAACAAAATTTTCAAATGTAACTACTAGATTGTGATACAATACACTATTGGGTGAAGTTTGGTTGACTTCTGCGCAGCGGTTTGGGAGTTAACATCAAAATTACATTTCTTGGCCATATCGCATAGATCTCACTTTGAAAAGGCTTAAATGGCTTTTTTGACCTAAGTTTGAGGATTGCGCTCAAATCAAATGTCCTAGAACCAAATTTCCACATGTAACTACTAGATTGTGATACAATACACTAATGGGTGAAGTTTGGTTTACTTCTGCGCAGCGGTTTGGGAGTTAACATCAAAATTACATTTCTCGGCCATATCGCATAGATCTCACTGTGAAAAGGCTTAAATGGCTTTTTTGACCTAAGTTTAATAATTGCGCTCAAACCAAATGTCCTAGAACGAAATTTTCAAATGTAACTACTAGAATGTGATACAATACACTATTGGGTGAAGTTTGGTTGACTTCTGCGCAGCGGTTTGGGAGTTAACATCAAAATTACATTTCTCGGCCATATCGCATAGATCTCACTGTGAAAAGGCTTAAATGGCTTTTTTGACCTAAGTTTGAGGATTGCGCTCAAATCAAATGTCCTAGAACCAAATTTCCACATGTAACTACTAGATTGTGATACAATACACTAATGGGTGAAGTTTGGTTGACTTCTGCGCAGCGGTTTGGGAGTTAACATCAAAATTACATTTCTCGGCCATATCGCATAGATCTCACTGTGAAAAGGCTTAAATGGCTTTTTTGACCTAAGTTTAATAATTGCGCTCAAACCAAATGTCCTTGAACGAAATTTTAAAATGTAACTACTAGAATGTGATACAATACACTAATGGGTGAAGTTTGGTTGACTTCTGCGCAGCGGTTTGGGAGTTAACATCAAAATTACATTTCTCGGCCATATCGCATAGATCTCACTGTGAAAAGGCTTAAATGGCTTTTTTGACCTAAGTTTGAGGATTGCGCTCAAACCAAATGTCCTAGAACGAAATTTTCAAATGTAACTACTAGAATGTGATACAATACACTATTGGGTGAAGTTTGGTTGACTTCTGCGCAGCGGTTTGGGAGTTAACATCAAAATTACATTTCTCGGCCATATCGCATAGATCTCACTGTGAAAAGGCTTAAATGGCTTTTTTGACCTAAGTTTGAGGATTGCGCTCAAATCAAATGTCCTAGAACCAAATTTCCACATGTAACTACTAGATTGTGATAAAATACACTAATGGGTGAAGTTTGGTTGACTTCTGCGCAGCGGTTTGGGAGTTAACATCAAAATTACATTTCTCGGCCATATCGCATAGATCTCACTGTGAAAAGGCTTAAATGACTTTTTTAATTAAGTTTGATGATTGCGTTCAAACAAAATGTCCTAGAACAAAATTTTCAAATGTAACTACTAGATTGTGATACAATACACTATTGGGTGAAGTTTGGTTGACTTCTGCGCAGCGGTTTGGGAGTTAACATCAAAATTACATTTCTCGGCCATATCGCATAGATCTCACTGTGAAAAGGCTTAAATGGCTTTTTTGACCTAAGTTTGAGGATTGCGCTCAAATCAAATGTCCTATAACCAAATTTCCACATGTAACTACTAGATTGTGATACAATACACTAATGGGTGAAGTTTGGTTGACTTCTGCGCAGCGGTTTGGGAGTGAACATCAAAATTACATTTCTCGGCCATATCGCATAGATCTCACTGTGAAAAGGCTTAAATGGCTTTTTTGACCTAAGTTTGAGGATTGCGCTCAAATCAAATGTCCTAGAACCAAATTTCCACATGTAACTACTAGATTGTGATAAAATACACTAATGGGTGAAGTTTGGTTGACTTCTGCGCAGCGGTTTGGGAGTTAACATCAAAATTACATTTCTCGGCCATATCGCATAGATCTCACTGTGAAAAGGCTTAAATGACTTTTTTAATTAAGTTTGATGATTGCGCTCAAACAAAATTTCCTAGAACAAAATTTTCAAATGTAACTACTAGATTGTGATACAATACACTATTGGGTGAAGTTTGGTTGACTTCTGCGCAGCGGTTTGGGAGTTAACATCAAAATTACATTTCTCGGCCATATCGCATAGATCTCACTGTGAAAAGGCTTAAATGGCTTTTTTGACCTAAGTTTGAGGATTGCGCTAAAATCAAATGTCCTAGAACCAAATTTCCACATGTAACTACTAGATTGTGATACAATACACTAATGGGTGAAGTTTGGTTTACTTCTGCGCAGCGGTTTGGGAGTTAACATCAAAATTACATTTCTCGGCCATATCGCATAGATCTCACTGTGAAAAGGCTTAAATGGCTTTTTTGACCTAAGTTTAATAATTGCGCTCAAACCAAATGTCCTAGAACAAAATTTTCAAATGTAACTACTAGAATGTGATACAATACACTATTGGGTGAAGTTTGGTTGACTTCTGCGCAGCGGTTTGGGAGTTAAGATCAAAATTACATTTCTCGGCCATATCGCATAGATCTCACTGTGAAAAGGCTTAAATGGCTTTTTTGACCTAAGTTTGAGGATTGCGCTCAAATCAAATGTCCTAGAACCAAATTTCCACATGTAACTACTAGATTGTGATACAATACACTAATGGGTGAAGTTTGGTTTACTTCTGCGCAGCGGTTTGGGAGTTAACATCAAAATTACATTTCTCGGCCATATCGCATAGATCTCACTGTGAAAAGGCTTAAATGACTTTTTTAATTAAGTTTGATGATTGCGTTCAAACAAAATGTCCTAGAACAAAATTTTCAAATGTAACTACTAGATTGTAATACAATACACTATTGGGTGAAGTTTGGTTGACTTCTGCGCAGCGGTTTGGGAGTTAACATCAAAATTACATTTCTCGGCCATATCGCATAGATCTCACTGTGAAAAGGCTTAAATGGCTTTTTTGACCTAAGTTTGAGGATTGCGCTCAAATCAAATGTCCTAGAACCAAATTTTCACATGTAACTACTAGATTGTGATACAATACACTAATGGGTAAAGTTTGGTTGACTTCTGCGCACCGGTTTGGGAGTTATCAAAATTACATTTCTCGGCCATATCGCATAGATCTCACTGTGAAAAGGCTTAAATGACTTTTTTAATTAAGTTTGATGATTGCGCTCAAAACAAAATTTCCTAGAACAAAATTTTCAAATGTAACTACTAGATTGTTGTACAATACACTATTGGGTGAAGTTTGGTTGACTTCTGCGCAGCGGTTTGGGAGTTAACATCAAAATTACATTTCTCGGCCATATCGCATAGATCTCACTGTGAAAAGGCTTAAATGGCTTTTTTGACCTAAGTTTAATGATTGCGCTCAAACCAAATGTCCTAGAACGAAATTTTCAAATGTAACTACTAGAATGTGATACAATACACTATTGGGTGAAGTTTAATTGACTTCTGCGCAGCGGTTTGGGAGTTAACATCAAAATTACATTTCTCGGCCATATCGCATAGATCTCACTGTGAAAAGGCTTAAATGGCTTTTTTGACCTAAGTTTGAGGATTGCGCTCAAATCAAATGTCCTAGAACCAAATTTCCACATGTAACTACTAGATTGTGATACAATACACTAATGGGTGAAGTTTGGTTGACTTCTGCGCAGCGGTTTGGGAGTTAACATCAAAATTACATTTCTCGGCCATATCGCATAGATCTCACTGTGAAAAGGCTTAAATGGCTTTTTTGACCTAAGTTTGAGGATTGCGCTCAAATCAAATGTCCAATAACCAAATTTCCACATGTAACTACTAGATTGTGATACAATACACTAATGGGTGAAGTTTGGTTGACTTCTGCGCAGCGGTTTGGGAGTTAACATCAAAATTACATTTCTCGGCCATATCGCATAGATCTCACTGTGAAAAGGCTTAAATGACTTTTTTAATTAAGTTTGATGATTGCGTTCAAACAAAATGTCCTAGAACAAAATTTTCAAATGTAACTACTAGATTGTGATACAATACACTATTGGGTGAAGTTTGGTTGACTTCTGCGCAGCGGTTTGGGAGTTAACATCAAAATTACATTTCTCGGCCATATCGCATAGATTTCACTGTGAAAAGGCTTAAATGGCTTTTTTGACCTAAGTTTGAGGATTGCGCTCAAATCAAATGTCCTAGAACCAAATTTCCACATGTAATTACTAGATTGTGATACAATACACTAATGGGTGAAGTTTGGTTGACTTCTGCGCAGCGGTTTGGGAGTTAACATCAAAATTACATTTCTCGGCCATATCGCATAGATCTCACTGTGAAAAGGCTTAAATGACTTTTTTTAATTAAGTTTGAAGATTGCGCTCAAATCAAATGTCCTAGAACTAAATTTCCAAATGTAACTACTAGATTGTGATAAAATACACTATTGGGTGAAGTTTGGTTGACTTCTGCGCAGCGGTTTGGGAGTTAACATCAAAATTACATTTCTCGGCCATATCGCATAGATCTCACTGTGAAATGGCTTAAATGGCTTTTTTTAATTAAGTTTGAAGATTGCGCTCAAATCAAATGTCCTAGAACTAAATTTCCAAATGTAACTACTAGATTGTGATACAATACACTATTGGGTGAAGTTTGGTTGACTTCTGCGCAGCGGTTTGGGAGTTAACATCAAAATTACATTTCTCGGCCATATCGCATAGATCTCACTGTGAAAAGGCTTAAATGGCTTTTTTGACCTAAGTTTAATAATTGCGCTCAAACCAAATGTCCTAGAACCAAATTTTCACATGTAACTACTAGATTGTGATACAATACACTAATGGGTGAAGTTTGGTTGACTTCTGCGCAGCGGTTTGGGAGTTAACATCAAAATTACATTTCTCGGCCATATCGCATAGATCTCACTGTGAAAAGGCTTAAATGACTTTTTTAATTAAGTTTGAGGATTGCGCTCAAACAAAATTTCCTAGAACAAAATTTTCAAATGTAACTACTAGATTGTGATACAATACACTATTGGGTGAAGTTTGGTTGACTTCTGCGCAGCGGTTTGGGAGTTAACATCAAAATTACATTTCTCGGCCATATCGCATAGATCTCACTTTGAAAAGGCTTAAATGGCTTTTTTGACCTAAGTTTGAGGATTGCGCTCAAATCAAATGTCCTAGAACCAAATTTCCACATGTAACTACTAGATTGTGATACAATACACTAATGGGTGAAGTTTGGTTTACTTCTGCGCAGCGGTTTGGGAGTTAACATCAAAATTACATTTCTCGGCCATATCGCATAGATCTCACTGTGAAAAGGCTTAAATGGCTTTTTTGACCTAAGTTTAATAATTGCGCTCAAACCAAATGTCCTAGAACGAAATTTTCAAATGTAACTACTAGAATGTGATACAATACACTATTGGGTGAAGTTTGGTTGACTTCTGCGCAGCGGTTTGGGAGTTAACATCAAAATTACATTTCTCGGCCATATCGCATAGATCTCACTGTGAAAAGGCTTAAATGGCTTTTTTGACCTAAGTTTGAGGATTGCGCTCAAATCAAATGTCCTAGAACCAAATTTCCACATGTAACTACTAGATTGTGATACAATACACTAATGGGTGAAGTTTGGTTGACTTCTGCGCAGCGGTTTGGGAGTTAACATCAAAATTACATTTCTCGGCCATATCGCATAGATCTCACTGTGAAAAGGCTTAAATGGCTTTTTTGACCTAAGTTTAATAATTGCGCTCAAACCAAATGTCCTTGAACGAAATTTTAAAATGTAACTACTAGAATGTGATACAATACACTATTGGGTGAAGTTTGGTTGACTTCTGCGCAGCGGTTTGGGAGTTAACATCAAAATTACATTTCTCGGCCATATCGCATAGATCTCACTGTGAAAAGGCTTAAATGGCTTTTTTGACCTAAGTTTGAGGATTGCGCTCAAATCAAATGTCCTATAACCAAATTTCCACATGTAACTACTAGATTGTGATACAATACACTAATGGGTGAAGTTTGGTTGACTTCTGCGCAGCGGTTTGGGAGTTAACATCAAAATTACATTTCTCGGCCATATCGCATAGATCTCACTGTGAAAAGGCTTAAATGGCTTTTTTGACCTAAGTTTGAGGATTGCGCTCAAATCAAATGTCCTAGAACCAAATTTCCACATGTAACTACTAGATTGTGATACAATACACTAATGGGTGAAGTTTGGTTTACTTCTGCGCAGCGGTTTGGGAGTTAACATCAAAATTACATTTCTCGGCCATATCGCATAGATCTCACTGTGAAAAGGCTTAAATGGCTTTTTTGACCTAAGTTTAATAATTGCGCTCAAACCAAATGTCCTAGAACGAAATTTTCAAATGTAACTACTAGAATGTGATACAATACACTATTGGGTGAAGTTTGGTTGACTTCTGCGCAGCGGTTTGGGAGTTAACATCAAAATTACATTTCTCGGCCATATCGCATAGATCTCACTGTGAAAAGGCTTAAATGGCTTTTTTGACCTAAGTTTGAGGATTGCGCTCAAATCAAATGTCCTAGAACCAAATTTCCACATGTAACTACTAGATTGTGATACAATACACTAATGGGTGAAGTTTGGTTGACTTCTGCGCAGCGGTTTGGGAGTTAACATCAAAATTACATTTCTCGGCCATATCGCATAGATCTCACTGTGAAAAGGCTTAAATGGCTTTTTTGACCTAAGTTTAATAATTGCGCTCAAACCAAATGTCCTTGAACGAAATTTTAAAATGTAACTACTAGAATGTGATACAATACACTATTGGGTGAAGTTTGGTTGACTTCTGCGCAGCGGTTTGGGAGTTAACATCAAAATTACATTTCTCGGCCATATCGCATAGATCTCACTGTGAAAAGGCTTAAATGGCTTTTTTGACCTAAGTTTGAGGATTGCGCTCAAATCAAATGTCCTATAACCAAATTTCCACATGTAACTACTAGATTGTGATACAATACACTAATGGGTGAAGTTTGGTTGACTTCTGCGCAGCGGTTTGGGAGTTAACATCAAAATTACATTTCTCGGCCATATCGCATAGATCTCACTGTGAAAAGGCTTAAATGGCTTTTTTGACCTAAGTTTGAGGATTGCGCTCAAACAAAATGTCCTAGAACAAAAGTTTCAAATGTAACTACTAGATTGTGATACAATACACTATTGGGTGAAGTTTGGTTGACTTCTGCGCAGCGGTTTGGGAGTTGACATCAAAATTACATTTCTCGGCCATATCGCATAGATCTCACTGTGAAAAGGCTTAAATGACTTTTTTAATTAAGTTTGATGATTGCGTTTAAACAAAATGTCCTAGAACAAAATTTTCAAATGTAACTACTAGATTGTGATACAATACACTATTGGGTGAAGTTTGGTTGACTTCTGCGCAGCGGTTTGGGAGTTAACATCAAAATTACATTTCTCGGCCATATCGCATAGATCTCACTGTGAAAAGGCTTAAATGGCTTTTTTGACCTAAGTTTGAGGATTGCGCTCAAACCAAATGTCCTAGAACGAAATTTTCAAATGTAACTACTAGAATGTGATACAATACACTATTGGGTGAAGTTTGGTTGACTTCTGCGCAGCGGTTTGGGAGTGAACATCAAAATTACATTTCTCGGCCATATCGCATAGATCTCACTGTGAAAAGGCTTAAATGGCTTTTTTGACCTAAGTTTGAGGATTGCGCTCAAATCAAATGTCCTATAACCAAATTTCCACATGTAACTACTAGATTGTGATACAATACACTAATGGGTGAAGTTTGGTTGACTTCTGCGCAGCGGTTTGGGAGTTAACATCAAAATTACATTTCTCGGCCATATCGCATAGATCTCACTGTGAAAAGGCTTAAATGGCTTTTTTGACCTAAGTTTGAGGATTGCGCTCAAACAAAATGTCCTAGAACAAAAGTTTCAAATGTAACTACTAGATTGTGATACAATACACTATTGGGTGAAGTTTGGTTGACTTCTGCGCAGCGGTTTGGGAGTTGACATCAAAATTACATTTCTCGGCCATATCGCATAGATCTCACTGTGAAAAGGCTTAAATGACTTTTTTAATTAAGTTTGATGATTGCGTTTAAACAAAATGTCCTAGAACAAAATTTTCAAATGTAACTACTAGATTGTGATACAATACACTATTGGGTGAAGTTTGGTTGACTTCTGCGCAGCGGTTTGGGAGTTAACATCAAAATTACATTTCTCGGCCATATCGCATAGATCTCACTGTGAAAAGGCTTAAATGGCTTTTTTGACCTAAGTTTGAGGATTGCGCTCAAACCAAATGTCCTAGAACGAAATTTTCAAATGTAACTACTAGAATGTGATACAATACACTATTGGGTGAAGTTTGGTTGACTTCTGCGCAGCGGTTTGGGAGTGAACATCAAAATTACATTTCTCGGCCATATCGCATAGATCTCACTGTGAAAAGGCTTAAATGGCTTTTTTGACCTAAGTTTGAGGATTGCGCTCAAATCAAATGTCCTAGAACCAAATTTCCACATGTAACTACTAGATTGTGATAAAATACACTAATGGGTGAAGTTTGGTTGACTTCTGCGCAGCGGTTTGGGAGTTAACATCAAAATTACATTTCTCGGCCATATCGCATAGATCTCACTGTGAAAAGGCTTAAATGGCTTTTTTGACCTAAGTTTAATAATTGCGCTCAAACCAAATGTCCTAGAACGAAATTTTCAAATGTAACTACTAGAATGTGATACAATACACTATTGGGTGAAGTTTGGTTGACTTCTGCGCAGCGGTTTGGGAGTTAACATCAAAATTACATTTCTCGGCCATATCGCATAGATCTCACTGTGAAAAGGCTTAAATGGCTTTTTTGACCTAAGTTTAATAATTGCGCTCAAACCAAATGTCCTTGAACGAAATTTTAAAATGTAACTACTAGAATGTGATACAATACACTATTGGGTGAAGTTTGGTTGACTTCTGCGCAGCGGTTTGGGAGTTAACATCAAAATTACATTTCTCGGCCATATCGCATAGATCTCACTGTGAAAAGGCTTAAATGGCTTTTTTGACCTAAGTTTGAGGATTGCGCTCAAATCAAATGTCCTATAACCAAATTTCCACATGTAACTACTAGATTGTGATACAATACACTAATGGGTGAAGTTTGGTTGACTTCTGCGCAGCGGTTTGGGAGTTAACATCAAAATTACATTTCTCGGCCATATCGCATAGATATCACTGTGAAAAGGCTTAAATGGCTTTTTTGACCTAAGTTTGAGGATTGCGCTCAAATCAAATGTCCTAGAACCAAATTTCCACATGTAACTACTAGATTGTGATACAATACACTAATGGGTGAAGTTTGGTTTACTTCTGCGCAGCGGTTTGGGAGTTAACATCAAAATTACATTTCTCGGCCATATCGCATAGATCTCACTGTGAAAAGGCTTAAATGGCTTTTTTGACCTAAGTTTAATAATTGCGCTCAAACCAAATGTCCTAGAACGAAATTTTCAAATGTAACTACTAGAATGTGATACAATACACTATTGGGTGAAGTTTGGTTGACTTCTGCGCAGCGGTTTGGGAGTTAACATCAAAATTACATTTCTCGGCCATATCGCATAGATCTCACTGTGAAAAGGCTTAAATGGCTTTTTTGACCTAAGTTTGAGGATTGCGCTCAAATCAAATGTCCTAGAACCAAATTTCCACATGTAACTACTAGATTGTGATACAATACACTAATGGGTGAAGTTTGGTTGACTTCTGCGCAGCGGTTTGGGAGTTAACATCAAAATTACATTTCTCGGCCATATCGCATAGATCTCACTGTGAAAAGGCTTAAATGGCTTTTTTGACCTAAGTTTAATAATTGCGCTCAAACCAAATGTCCTTGAACGAAATTTTAAAATGTAACTACTAGAATGTGATACAATACACTATTGGGTGAAGTTTGGTTGACTTCTGCGCAGCGGTTTGGGAGTTAACATCAAAATTACATTTCTCGGCCATATCGCATAGATCTCACTGTGAAAAGGCTTAAATGGCTTTTTTGACCTAAGTTTGAGGATTGCGCTCAAATCAAATGTCCTATAACCAAATTTCCACATGTAACTACTAGATTGTGATACAATACACTAATGGGTGAAGTTTGGTTGACTTCTGCGCAGCGGTTTGGGAGTTAACATCAAAATTACATTTCTCGGCCATATCGCATAGATCTCACTGTGAAAAGGCTTAAATGGCTTTTTTGACCTAAGTTTGAGGATTGCGCTCAAACAAAATGTCCTAGAACAAAAGTTTCAAATGTAACTACTAGATTGTGATACAATACACTATTGGGTGAAGTTTGGTTGACTTCTGCGCAGCGGTTTGGGAGTTGACATCAAAATTACATTTCTCGGCCATATCGCATAGATCTCACTGTGAAAAGGCTTAAATGACTTTTTTAATTAAGTTTGATGATTGCGTTTAAACAAAATGTCCTAGAACAAAATTTTCAAATGTAACTACTAGATTGTGATACAATACACTATTGGGTGAAGTTTGGTTGACTTCTGCGCAGCGGTTTGGGAGTTAACATCAAAATTACATTTCTCGGCCATATCGCATAGATCTCACTGTGAAAAGGCTTAAATGGCTTTTTTGACCTAAGTTTGAGGATTGCGCTCAAACCAAATGTCCTAGAACGAAATTTTCAAATGTAACTACTAGAATGTGATACAATACACTATTGGGTGAAGTTTGGTTGACTTCTGCGCAGCGGTTTGGGAGTTAACATCAAAATTACATTTCTCGGCCATATCGCATAGATCTCACTGTGAAAAGGCTTAAATGGCTTTTTTGACCTAAGTTTGAGGATTGCGCTCAAATCAAATGTCCTAGAACCAAATTTCCACATGTAACTACTAGATTGTGATAAAATACACTAATGGGTGAAGTTTGGTTGACTTCTGCGCAGCGGTTTGGGAGTTAACATCAAAATTACATTTCTCGGCCATATCGCATAGATCTCACTGTGAAAAGGCTTAAATGACTTTTTTAATTAAGTTTGATGATTGCGCTCAAACAAAATTTCCTAGAACAAAATTTTCAAATGTAACTACTAGATTGTGATACAATACACTATTGGGTGAAGTTTGGTTGACTTCTGCGCAGCGGTTTGGGAGTTAACATCAAAATTACATTTCTCGGCCATATCGCATAGATCTCACTGTGAAAAGGCTTAAATGGCTTTTTTGACCTAAGTTTGAGGATTGCGCTCAAATCAAATGTCCTATAACCAAATTTCCACATGTAACTACTAGATTTTGATACAATACACTAATGGGTGAAGTTTGGTTGACTTCTGCGCAGCGGTTTGGGAGTTAACATCAAAATTACATTTCTCGGCCATATCGCATAGATCTCACTGTGAAAAGGCTTAAATGACTTTTTTAATTAAGTTTGATGATTGCGTTCAAACAAAATGTCCTAGAACAAAATTTTTAAATGTAACTACTAGATTGTGATACAATACACTATTGGGTGAAGTTTGGTTGACTTCTGCGCAGCGGTTTGGGAGTTAACATCCAAATTACATTTCTCGGCCATATCGCATAGATCTCACTGTGAAAAGGCTTAAATGGCTTTTTTGACCTAAGTTTGAGGATTGCGCTCAAATCAAATGTCCTAGAACCAAATTTCCATATGTAACTACTAGATTGTGATAAAATACACTAATGGGTGAAGTTTGGTTGACTTCTGCGCAGCGGTTTGGGAGTTAACATCAAAATTACATTTCTCGGCCATATCGCATAGATCTCACTGTGAAAAGGCTTAAATGACTTTTTTAATTAAGTTTGATGATTGCGCTCAAACAAAATTTCCTAGAACAAAATTTTCAAATGTAACTACTAGATTGTGATACAATACACTATTGGGTGAAGTTTGGTTGACTTCTGCGCAGCGGTTTGGGAGTTAACATCAAAATTACATTTCTCGGCCATATCGCATAGATCTCACTGTGAAAAGGCTTAAATGACTTTTTTAATTAAGTTTGATGATTGCGTTCAAACAAAATGTCCTAGAACAAAATTTTCAAATGTAACTACTAGATTTTGATACAATACACTATTGGGTGAAGTTTGGTTGACTTCTGCGCAGCGGTTTGGGAGTTAACATCAAAATTACATTTCTCGGCCATATCGCATAGATCTCACTGTGAAAAGGCTTAAATGGCTTTTTTGACCTAAGTTTGAGGATTGCGCTCAAATCAAATGTCCTATAACCAAATTTCCACATGTAACTACTAGATTGTGATACAATACACTAATGGGTGAAGTTTGGTTGACTTCTGCGCAGCGGTTTGGGAGTGAACATCAAAATTACATTTCTCGGCCATATCGCATAGATCTCACTGTGAAAAGGCTTAAATGGCTTTTTTGACCTAAGTTTGAGGATTGCGCTCAAATCAAATGTCCTAGAACCAAATTTCCACATGTAACTACTAGATTGTGATAAAATACACTAATGGGTGAAGTTTGGTTGACTTCTGCGCAGCGGTTTGGGAGTTAACATCAAAATTACATTTCTCGGCCATATCGCATAGATCTCACTGTGAAAAGGCTTAAATGACTTTTTTAATTAAGTTTGATGATTGCGCTCAAACAAAATTTCCTAGAACAAAATTTTCAAATGTAACTACTAGATTGTGATACAATACACTAATGGGTGAAGTTTGGTTGACTTCTGCGCAGCGGTTTGGGAGTTAACATCAAAATTACATTTCTCGGCCATATCGCATAGATCTCACTGTGAAAAGGCTTAAATGACTTTTTTAATTAAGTTTGATGATTGCGTTCAAACAAAATGTCCTAGAACAAAATTTTTAAATGTAACTACTAGATTGTGATACAATACACTATTGGGTGAAGTTTGGTTGACTTCTGCGCAGCGGTTTGGGAGTTAACATCAAAATTACATTTCTCGGCCATATCGCATAGATCTCACTGTGAAAAGGCTTAAATGGCTTTTTTGACCTAAGTTTGAGGATTGCGCTCAAATCAAATGTCCTAGAACCAAATTTCCATATGTACCTACTAGATTGTGATAAAATACACTAATGGGTGAAGTTTGGTTGACTTCTGCGCAGCGGTTTGGGAGTTAACATCAAAATTACATTTCTCGGCCGTATCGCATAGATCTCACTGTGAAAAGGCTTAAATGACTTTTTTAATTAAGTTTGATGATTGCGCTCAAACAAAATTTCCTAGAACAAAATTTTCAAATGTAACTACTAGATTGTGATACAATACACTATTGGGTGAAGTTTGGTTGACTTCTGCGCAGCGGTTTGGGAGTTAACATCAAAATTACATTTCTCGGCCATATCGCATAGATCTCACTGTGAAAAGGCTTAAATGACTTTTTTAATTAAGTTTGATGATTGCGTTCAAACAAAATGTCCTAGAACAAAATTTTCAAATGTAACTACTAGATTGTGATACAATACACTATTGGGTGAAGTTTGGTTGACTTCTGCGCAGCGGTTTGGGAGTTAACATCAAAATTACATTTCTCGGCCATATCGCATAGATCTCACTGTGAAAAGGCTTAAATGGCTTTTTTGACCTAAGTTTGAGGATTGCGCTCAAATCAAATGTCCTATAACCAAATTTCCACATGTAACTACTAGATTGTGATACAATACACTAATGGGTGAAGTTTGGTTGACTTCTGCGCAGCGGTTTGGGAGTGAACATCAAAATTACATTTCTCGGCCATATCGCATAGATCTCACTGTGAAAAGGCTTAAATGGCTTTTTTGACCTAAGTTTGAGGATTGCGCTCAAATCAAATGTCCTAGAACCAAATTTCCACATGTAACTACTAGATTGTGATAAAATACACTAATGGGTGAAGTTTGGTTGACTTCTGCGCAGCGGTTTGGGAGTTAACATCACAATTACATTTCTCGGCCATATCGCATAGATCTCACTGTGAAAAGGCTTAAATGACTTTTTTAATTAAGTTTGATGATTGCGCTCAAACAAAATTTCCTAGAACAAAATTTTCAAATGTAACTACTAGATTGTGATACAATACACTATTGGGTGAAGTTTGGTTGACTTCTGCGCAGCGGTTTGGGAGTTAACATCAAAATTACATTTCTCGGCCATATCGCATAGATCTCACTGTGAAAAGGCTTAAATGGCTTTTTTGACCTAAGTTTGAGGATTGCGCTCAAATCAAATGTCCTATAACCAAATTTCCACATGTAACTACTAGATTGTGATACAATACACTAATGGGTGAAGTTTGGTTGACTTCTGCGCAGCGGTTTGGGAGTTAACATCAAAATTACATTTCTCGGCCATATCGCATAGATCTCACTGTGAAAAGGCTTAAATGACTTTTTTAATTAAGATTGATGATTGCGTTCAAACAAAATGTCCTAGAACAAAATTTTCAAATGTAACTACTAGATTGTGATACAATACACTATTGGGTGAAGTTTGGTTGACTTCTGCGCAGCGGTTTGGGAGTTAACATCAAAATTACATTTCGCGGCCATATCGCATAGATCTCACTGTGAAAAGGCTTAAATGGCTTTTTTGACCTAAGTTTGAGGATTGCGCTCAAATCAAATGTCCTAGAACCAAATTTCCACATGTAACTACTAGATTGTGATAAAATACACTAATGGGTGAAGTTTGGTTGACTTCTGCGCAGCGGTTTGGGAGTTAACATCAAAATTACATTTCTCGGCCATATCGCATAGATCTCACTGTGAAAAGGCTTAAATGACTTTTTTAATTAAGTTTGATGATTGCGCTCAAACAAAATTTCCTAGAACAAAATTTTCAAATGTAACTACTAGACTGTGATACAATACACTATTGGGTGAAGTTTGGTTGACTTCTGCGCAGCGGTTTGGGAGTTAACATCAAAATTACATTTCTCGGCCATATCGCATAGATCTCACTGTGAAAAGGCTTAAATGACTTTTTTAATTAAGTTTGATGATTGCGTTCAAACAAAATGTCCTAGAACAAAATTTTCAAATGTAACTACTAGATTGTGATACAATACACTATTGGGTGAAGTTTGGTTGACTTCTGCGCAGCGGTTTGGGAGTTAACATCAAAATTACATTTCTCGGCCATATCGCATAGATCTCACTGTGAAAAGGCTTAAATGGCTTTTTTGACCTAAGTTTAAAGATTGCGCTCAAACCAAATGTCCTAGAACGAAATTTTCAAATGTAACTACTAGATTGTGATACAATACACTAATGGGTGAAGTTTGGTTGACTTCTGCGCAGCGGTTTGGGAGTTAACATCAAAATTACATTTCTCGGCCATATCGCATAGATCTCACTGTGAAAAGGCTTAAATGGCTTTTTTGACCTAAGTTTGAGGATTGCGCTCAAATCAAATGTCCTATAACCAAATTTCCACATGTAACTACTAGATTGTGATACAATACACTAATGGGTGAAGTTTGGTTGTCTTCTGCGCAGCGGTTTGGGAGTGAACATCAAAATTACATTTCTCGGCCATATCGCATAGATCTCACTGTGAAAAGGCTTAAATGACTTTTTTAATTAAGTTTGATGATTGCGTTCAAACAAAATGTCCTAGAACAAAATTTTCAAATGTAACTACTAGATTGTGATACAATACACTATTGGGTGAAGTTTGGTTGACTTCTGCGCAGCGGTTTGGTAGTTAACATCAAAATTACATTTCTCGGCCATATCGCATAGATCTCACTGTGAAAAGGCTTAAATGACTTTTTTAATTAAGTTTGAGGATTGCGCTCAAATCAAATGTCCTAGAACCAAATTTCCACATGTAACTACTAGATTGTGATACAATACACTAATGGGTGAAGTTTGGTTTACTTCTGCGCAGCGGTTTGGGAGTTAACATCAAAATTACATTTCTCGGCCATATCGCATAGATCTCACTGTGAAAAGGCTTAAATGGCTTTTTTGACCTAAGTTTAATAATTGCGCTCAAACCAAATGTCCTTGAACGAAATTTTAAAATGTAACTACTAGAATGTGATACAATACACTATTGGGTGAAGTTTGGTTGACTTCTGCGCAGCGGTTTGGGAGTTAACATCAAAATTACATTTCTCGGCCATATCGCATAGATCTCACTGTGAAAAGGCTTAAATGGCTTTTTTGACCTAAGTTTGAGGATTGCGCTCAAATCAAATGTCCTATAACCAAATTTCCACATGTAACTACTAGATTGTGATACAATACACTAATGGGTGAAGTTTGGTTGACTTCTGCGCAGCGGTTTGGGAGTTAACATCAAAATTACATTTCTCGGCCATATCGCATAGATCTCACTGTGAAAAGGCTTAAATGGCTTTTTTGACCTAAGTTTGAGGATTGCGCTAAAATCAAATGTCCTATAACCAAATTTCCACATGTAACTACTAGATTGTGATACAATACACTAATGGGTGAAGTTTGGTTGACTTCTGCGCAGCGGTTTGGGAGTTAACATCAAAATTACATTTCTCGGCCATATCGCATAGATCTCACTGTGAAAAGGCTTAAATGGCTTTTTTGACCTAAGTTTGAGGATTGCGCTAAAATCAAATGTCCTAGAACCAAATTTCCACATGTAACTACTAGATTGTGATACAATACACTAATGGGTGAAGTTTGGTTTACTTCTGCGCAGCGGTTTGGGAGTTAACATCAAAATTACATTTCTCGGCCATATCGCATAGATCTCACTGTGAAAAGGCTTAAATGGCTTTTTTGACCTAAGTTTGAGGATTGCGCTCAAATCAAATGTCCTAGAACCAAATTTCCACATGTAACTACTAGATTGTGATAAAATACACTAATGGGTGAAGTTTGGTTGACTTCTGCGCAGCGGTTTGGGAGTTAACATCAAAATTACATTTCTCGGCCATATCGCATAGATCTCACTGTGAAAAGGCTTAAATGGCTTTTTTGACCTAAGTTTGAGGATTGCGCTCAAACAAAATGTCCTAGAACAAAATTTTCAAATGTAACTACTAGATTGTGATAAAATACACTAATGGGTGAAGTTTGGTTGACTTCTGCGCAGCGGTTTGGGAGTGAACATCAAAATTACATTTCTCGGCCATATCGCATAGATCTCACTGTGAAAAGGCTTAAATGGCTTTTTTGACCTAAGTTTGAGGATTGCGCTCAAATCAAATGTCCTAGAACCAAATTTCCACATGTAACTACTAGATTGTGATAAAATACACTAATGGGTGAAGTTTGGTTGACTTCTGCGCAGCGGTTTGGGAGTTAACATCAAAATTACATTTCTCGGCCATATCGCATAGATCTCACTGTGAAAAGGCTTAAATGACTTTTTTAATTAAGTTTGATGATTGCGCTCAAACAAAATTTCCTAGAACAAAATTTTCAAATGTAACTACTAGATTGTGATACAATACACTAATGGGTGAAGTTTGGTTGACTTCTGCGCAGCGGTTTGGGAGTTAACATCAAAATTACATTTCTCGGCCATATCGCATAGATCTCACTGTGAAAAGGCTTAAATGACTTTTTTAATTAAGTTTGATGATTGCGTTCAAACAAAATGTCCTAGAACAAAATTTTTAAATGTAACTACTAGATTGTGATACAATACACTATTGGGTGAAGTTTGGTTGACTTCTGCGCAGCGGTTTGGGAGTTAACATCAAAATTACATTTCTCGGCCATATCGCATAGATCTCACTGTGAAAAGGCTTAAATGGCTTTTTTGACCTAAGTTTGAGGATTGCGCTCAAATCAAATGTCCTAGAACCAAATTTCCATATGTAACTACTAGATTGTGATAAAATACACTAATGGGTGAAGTTTGGTTGACTTCTGCGCAGCGGTTTGGGAGTTAACATCAAAATTACATTTCTCGGCCATATCGCATAGATCTCACTGTGAAAAGGCTTAAATGACTTTTTTAATTAAGTTTGATGATTGCGTTCAAACAAAATGTCCTAGAACAAAATTTTCAAATGTAACTACTAGATTGTGATACAATACACTATTGGGTGAAGTTTGGTTGACTTCTGCGCAGCGGTTTGGGAGTTAACATCAAAATTACATTTCTCGGCCATATCGCATAGATCTCACTGTGAAAAGGCTTAAATGGCTTTTTTGACCTAAGTTTGAGGATTGCGCTAAAATCAAATGTCCTATAACCAAATTTCCACATGTAACTACTAGATTGTGATACAATACACTAATGGGTGAAGTTTGGTTGACTTCTGCGCAGCGGTTTGGGAGTTAACATCAAAATTACATTTCTCGGCCATATCGCATAGATCTCACTGTGAAAAGGCTTAAATGGCTTTTTTGACCTAAGTTTGAGGATTGCGCTAAAATCAAATGTCCTAGAACCAAATTTCCACATGTAACTACTAGATTGTGATACAATACACTAATGGGTGAAGTTTGGTTTACTTCTGCGCAGCGGTTTGGGAGTTAACATCAAAATTACATTTCTCGGCCATATCGCATAGATCTCACTGTGAAAAGGCTTAAATGGCTTTTTTGACCTAAGTTTGAGGATTGCGCTCAAATCAAATGTCCTATAACCAAATTTCCACATGTAACTACTACATTGTGATACAATACACTAATGGGTGAAGTTTGGTTGACTTCTGCGCAGCGGTTTGGGAGTTAACATCAAAATTACATTTCTCGGCCATATCGCATAGATCTCACTGTGAAAAGGCTTAAATGGCTTTTTTGACCTAAGTTTGAGGATTGCGCTCAAACAAAATGTCCTAGAACAAAATTTTCAAATGTAACTACTAGATTGTGATAAAATACACTAATGGGTGAAGTTTGGTTGACTTCTGCGCAGCGGTTTGGGAGTGAACATCAAAATTACATTTCTCGGCCATATCGCATAGATCTCACTGTGAAAAGGCTTAAATGGCTTTTTTGACCTAAGTTTGAGGATTGCGCTCAAATCAAATGTCCTAGAACCAAATTTCCACATGTAACTACTAGATTGTGATAAAATACACTAATGGGTGAAGTTTGGTTGACTTCTGCGCAGCGGTTTGGGAGTTAACATCAAAATTACATTTCTCGGCCATATCGCATAGATCTCACTGTGAAAAGGCTTAAATGACTTTTTTAATTAAGTTTGATGATTGCGCTCAAACAAAATTTCCTAGAACAAAATTTTCAAATGTAACTACTAGATTGTGATACAATACACTAATGGGTGAAGTTTGGTTGACTTCTGCGCAGCGGTTTGGGAGTTAACATCAAAATTACATTTCTCGGCCATATCGCATAGATCTCACTGTGAAAAGGCTTAAATGACTTTTTTAATTAAGTTTGATGATTGCGTTCAAACAAAATGTCCTAGAACAAAATTTTTAAATGTAACTACTAGATTGTGATACAATACACTATTGGGTGAAGTTTGGTTGACTTCTGCGCAGCGGTTTGGGAGTTAACATCAAAATTACATTTCTCGGCCATATCGCATAGATCTCACTGTGAAAAGGCTTAAATGGCTTTTTTGACCTAAGTTTGAGGATTGCGCTCAAATCAAATGTCCTAGAACCAAATTTCCATATGTAACTACTAGATTGTGATAAAATACACTAATGGGTGAAGTTTGGTTGACTTCTGCGCAGCGGTTTGGGAGTTAACATCAAAATTACATTTCTCGGCCATATCGCATAGATCTCACTGTGAAAAGGCTTAAATGACTTTTTTAATTAAGTTTGATGATTGCGTTCAAACAAAATGTCCTAGAACAAAATTTTCAAATGTAACTACTAGATTGTGATACAATACACTATTGGGTGAAGTTTGGTTGACTTCTGCGCAGCGGTTTGGGAGTTAACATCAAAATTACATTTCTCGGCCATATCGCATAGATCTCACTGTGAAAAGGCTTAAATGGCTTTTTTGACCTAAGTTTGAGGATTGCGCTAAAATCAAATGTCCTATAACCAAATTTCCACATGTAACTACTAGATTGTGATACAATACACTAATGGGTGAAGTTTGGTTGACTTCTGCGCAGCGGTTTGGGAGTTAACATCAAAATTACATTTCTCGGCCATATCGCATAGATCTCACTGTGAAAAGGCTTAAATGGCTTTTTTGACCTAAGTTTGAGGATTGCGCTAAAATCAAATGTCCTAGAACCAAATTTCCACATGTAACTACTAGATTGTGATACAATACACTAATGGGTGAAGTTTGGTTTACTTCTGCGCAGCGGTTTGGGAGTTAACATCAAAATTACATTTCTCGGCCATATCGCATAGATCTCACTGTGAAAAGGCTTAAATGGCTTTTTTGACCTAAGTTTGAGGATTGCGCTCAAATCAAATGTCCTATAACCAAATTTCCACATGTAACTACTAGATTGTGATACAATACACTAATGGGTTAAGTTTGGTTGACTTCTGCGCAGCGGTTTGGGAGTGAACATCAAAATTACATTTCTCGGCCATATCGCATAGATCTCACTGTGAAAAGGCTTAAATGGCTTTTTTGACCTAAGTTTGAGGATTGCGCTCAAATCAAATGTCCTAGAACCAAATTTCCACATGTAACTACTAGATTGTGATAAAATACACTATAATGGGTGAAGTTTGGTTGACTTCTGCGCAGCGGTTTGGGAGTTAACATCAAAATTACATTTCTCGGCCATATCGCATAGATCTCACTGTGAAAAGGCTTAAATGACTTTTTTAATTAAGTTTGATGATTGCGCTCAAACAAAATTTCCTAGAACAAAATTTTCAAATGTAACTACTAGATTGTGATACAATACACTATTGGGTGAAGTTTGGTTGACTTCTGCGCAGCAGTTTGGGAGTTAACATCAAAATTACATTTCTCGGCCATATCGCATAGATCTCACTGTGAAAAGGCTTAAATGGCTTTTTTGACCTAAGTTTGAGGATTGCGCTCAAACAAAATGTCCTAGAACAAAATTTTCAAATGTAACTACTAGATTGTGATAAAATACACTAATGGGTGAAGTTTGGTTGACTTCTGCGCAGCGGTTTGGGAGTTAACATCAAAATTACATTTCTCGGCCATATCGCATAGATCTCACTGTGAAAAGGCTTAAATGACTTTTTTAATTAAGTTTGATGATTGCGCTCAAACAAAATTTCCTAGAACAAAATTTTCAAATGTAACTACTAGATTGTGATACAATACACTATTGGGTGAAGTTTGGTTGACTTCTGCGCAGCGGTTTGGGAGTTAACATCAAAATTACATTTCTCGGCCATATCGCATAGATCTCACTGTGAAAAGGCTTAAATGGCTTTTTTGACCTAAGTTTGAGGATTGCGCTCAAATCAAATGTCCTATAACCAAATTTCCACATGTAACTACTAGATTGTGATACAATACACTAATGGGTGAAGTTTGGTTGACTTCTGCGCAGCGGTTTGGGAGTTAACATCAAAATTACATTTCTCGGCCATATCGCATAGATCTCACTGTGAAAAGGCTTAAATGACTTTTTTAATTAAGTTTGATGATTGCGCTCAAACAAAATTTCCTAGAACAAAATTTTCAAATGTAACTACTAGATTGTGATACAATACACTATTGGGTGAAGTTTGGTTGACTTCTGCGCAGCGGTTTGGGAGTTAACATCAAAATTACATTTCTCGGCCATATCGCATAGATCTCACTGTGAAAAGGCTTAAATGGCTTTTTTGACCTAAGTTTGAGGATTGCGCTCAAATCAAATGTCCTATAACCAAATTTCCACATGTAACTACTAGATTGTGATACAATACACTAATGGGTGAAGTTTGGTTGACTTCTGCGCAGCGGTTTGGGAGTTAACATCAAAATTACATTTCTTGGCCATATCGCATAGATCTCACTGTGAAAAGGCTTAAATGACTTTTTTAATTAAGTTTGATGATTGCGTTCAAACAAAATGTCCTAGAACAAAATTTTTAAATGTAACTACTAGATTGTGATACAATACACTATTGGGTGAAGTTTGGTTGACTTCTGCGCAGCGGTTTGGGAGTTAACATCAAAATTACATTTCTCGGCCATATCGCATAGATCTCACTGTGAAAAGGCTTAAATGACTTTTTTAATTAAGTTTGATGATTGCGCTCAAACAAAATTTCCTAGAACAAAATTTTCAAATGTAACTACTAGATTGTGATACAATACACTATTGGGTGAAGTTTGGTTGACTTCTGCGCAGCGGTTTGGGAGTTAACATCAAAATTACATTTCTCGGCCATATCGCATAGATCTCACTGTGAAAAGGCTTAAATGACTTTTTTAATTAAGTTTGATGATTGCGTTCAAACAAAATGTCCTAGAACAAAATTTTCAAATGTAACTACTAGATTGTGATACAATACACTATTGGGTGAAGTTTGGTTGACTTCTGCGCAGCGGTTTGGGAGTTAACATCAAAATTACATTTCTCGGCCATATCGCATAGATCTCACTGTGAAAAGGCTTAAATGGCTTTTTTGACCTAAGTTTGAGGATTGCGCTCAAATCAAATGTCCTATAACCAAATTTCCACATGTAACTACTAGATTGTGATACAATACACTAATGGGTGAAGTTTGGTTGACTTCTGCGCAGCGGTTTGGGAGTTAACATCAAAATTACATTTCTCGGCCATATCGCATAGATCTCACTGTGAAAAGGCTTAAATGACTTTTTTAATTAAGTTTGATGATTGCGCTCAAACAAAATTTCCTAGAACAAAATTTTCAAATGTAACTACTAGATTGTGATACAATACACTATTGGGTGAAGTTTGGTTGACTTCTGCGCAGCGGTTTGGGAGTTAACATCAAAATTACATTTCTCGGCCATATCGCATAGATCTCACTGTGAAAAGGCTTAAATGGCTTTTTTGACCTAAGTTTGAGGATTGCGCTCAAATCAAATGTCCTATAACCAAATTTCCACATGTAACTACTAGATTGTGATACAATACACTAATGGGTGAAGTTTGGTTGACTTCTGCGCAGCGGTTTGGGAGTTAACATCAAAATTACATTTCTCGGCCATATCGCATAGATCTCACTGTGAAAAGGCTTAAATGACTTTTTTAATTAAGTTTGATGATTGCGTTCAAACAAAATGTCCTAGAACAAAATTTTTAAATGTAACTACTAGATTGTGATACAATACACTATTGGGTGAAGTTTGGTTGACTTCTGCGCAGCGGTTTGGGAGTTAACATCAAAATTACATTTCTCGGCCATATCGCATAGATCTCACTGTGAAAAGGCTTAAATGACTTTTTTAATTAAGTTTGATGATTGCGCTCAAACAAAATTTCCTAGAACAAAATTTTCAAATGTAACTACTAGATTGTGATACAATACACTATTGGGTGAAGTTTGGTTGACTTCTGCGCAGCGGTTTGGGAGTTAACATCAAAATTACATTTCTCGGCCATATCGCATAGATCTCACTGTGAAAAGGCTTAAATGACTTTTTTAATTAAGTTTGATGATTGCGTTCAAACAAAATGTCCTAGAACAAAATTTTCAAATGTAACTACTAGATTGTGATACAATACACTATTGGGTGAAGTTTGGTTGACTTCTGCGCAGCGGTTTGGGAGTTAACATCAAAATTACATTTCTCGGCCATATCGCATAGATCTCACTGTGAAAAGGCTTAAATGGCTTTTTTGACCTAAGTTTGAGGATTGCGCTCAAATCAAATGTCCTATAACCAAATTTCCACATGTAACTACTAGATTGTGATACAATACACTAATGGGTGAAGTTTGGTTGACTTCTGCGCAGCGGTTTGGGAGTGAACATCAAAATTACATTTCTCGGTCATATCGCATAGATCTCACTGTGAAAAGGCTTAAATGGCTTTTTTGACCTAAGTTTGAGGATTGCGCTCAAATCAAATGTCCTAGAACCAAATTTCCACATGTAACTACTAGATTGTGATAAAATACACTAATGGGTGAAGTTTGGTTGACTTCTGCGCAGCGGTTTGGGAGTTAACATCAAAATTACATTTCTCGGCCATATCGCATAGATCTCACTGTGAAAAGGCTTAAATGACTTTTTTAATTAAGTTTGATGATTGCGCTCAAACAAAATTTCCTAGAACAAAATTTTCAAATGTAACTACTAGATTGTGATACAATACACTAATGGGTGAAGTTTGGTTGACTTCTGCGCAGCGGTTTGGGAGTTAACATCAAAATTACATTTCTCGGCCATATCGCATAGATCTCACTGTGAAAAGGCTTAAATGACTTTTTTAATTAAGTTTGATGATTGCGTTCAAACAAAATGTCCTAGAACAAAATTTTTAAATGTAACTACTAGATTGTGATACAATACACTATTGGGTGAAGTTTGGTTGACTTCTGCGCAGCGGTTTGGGAGTTAACATCAAAATTACATTTCTCGGCCATATCGCATAGATCTCACTGTGAAAAGGCTTAAATGGCTTTTTTGACCTAAGTTTGAGGATTGCGCTCAAATCAAATGTCCTAGAACCAAATTTCCACATGTAACTACTAGATTGTGATACAATACACTATTGGGTGAAGTTTGGTTGACTTCTGCGCAGCGGTTTGGGAGTTAACATCAAAATTACATTTCTCGGCCATATCGCATAGATCTCACTGTGAAAAGGCTTAAATGGCTTTTTTGACCTAAGTTTGAGGATTGCGCTCAAACCAAATGTCCTAGAACGAAATTTTCAAATGTAACTACTAGAATGTGATACAATACACTATTGGGTGAAGTTTGGTTGACTTCTGCGCAGCGGTTTGGGAGTTAACATCAAAATTACATTTCTCGGCCATATCGCATAGATCTCACTGTGAAAAGGCTTAAATGGCTTTTTTGACCTAAGTTTGAGGATTGCGCTCAAATCAAATGTCCTAGAACCAAATTTCCACATGTAACTACTAGATTGTGATAAAATACACTAATGGGTGAAGTTTGGTTGACTTCTGCGCAGCGGTTTGGGAGTTAACATCAAAATTACATTTCTCGGCCATATCGCATAGATCTCACTGTGAAAAGGCTTAAATGACTTTTTTAATTAAGTTTGATGATTGCGCTCAAACAAAATTTCCTAGAACAAAATTTTCAAATGTAACTACTAGATTGTGATACAATACACTATTGGGTGAAGTTTGGTTGACTTCTGCGCAGCGGTTTGGGAGTTAACATCAAAATTACATTTCTCGGCCATATCGCATAGATCTCACTGTGAAAAGGCTTAAATGGCTTTTTTGACCTAAGTTTGAGGATTGCGCTCAAATCAAATGTCCTATAACCAAATTTCCACATGTAACTACTAGATTGTGATACAATACACTAATGGGTGAAGTTTGGTTGACTTCTGCGCAGCGGTTTGGGAGTTAACATCAAAATTACATTTCTCGGCCATATCGCATAGATCTCACTGTGAAAAGGCTTAAATGACTTTTTTAATTAAGTTTGATGATTGCGTTCAAACAAAATGTCCTAGAACAAAATTTTTAAATGTAACTACTAGATTGTGATACAATACACTATTGGGTGAAGTTTGGTTGACTTCTGCGCAGCGGTTTGGGAGTTAACATCAAAATTACATTTCTCGGCCATATCGCATAGATCTCACTGTGAAAAGGCTTAAATGGCTTTTTTGACCTAAGTTTGAGGATTGCGCTCAAATCAAATGTCCTAGAACCAAATTTCCATATGTAACTACTAGATTGTGATAAAATACACTAATGGGTGAAGTTTGGTTGACTTCTGCGCAGCGGTTTGGGAGTTAACATCAAAATTACATTTCTCGGCCATATCGCATAGATCTCACTGTGAAAAGGCTTAAATGACTTTTTTAATTAAGTTTGATGATTGCGCTCAAACAAAATTTCCTAGAACAAAATTTTCAAATGTAACTACTAGATTGTGATACAATACACTATTGGGTGAAGTTTGGTTGACTTCTGCGCAGCGGTTTGGGAGTTAACATCAAAATTACATTTCTCGGCCATATCGCATAGATCTCACTGTGAAAAGGCTTAAATGGCTTTTTTGACCTAAGTTTGAGGATTGCGCTCAAATCAAATGTCCTATAACCAAATTTCCACATGTAACTACTAGATTGTGATAAAATACACTAATGGGTGAAGTTTGGTTGACTTCTGCGCAGCGGTTTGGGAGTTAACATCCAAATTACATTTCTCGGCCATATCGCATAGATCTCACTGTGAAAAGGCTTAAATGGCTTTTTTGACCTAAGTTTGAGGATTGCGCTCAAATCAAATGTCCTATAACCAAATTTCCACATGTAACTACTAGATTGTGATACAATACACTAATGGGTGAAGTTTGGTTGACTTCTGCGCAGCGGTTTGGGAGTGAACATCAAAATTACATTTCTCGGCCATATCGCATAGATCTCACTGTGAAAAGGCTTAAATGGCTTTTTTGACCTAAGTTTGAGGATTGCGCTCAAATCAAATGTCCTAGAACCAAATTTCCACATGTAACTACTAGATTGTGATAAAATACACTAATGGGTGAAGTTTGGTTGACTTCTGCGCAGCGGTTTGGGAGTTAACATCAAAATTACATTTCTCGGCCATATCGCATAGATCTCACTGTGAAAAGGCTTAAATGACTTTTTTAATTAAGTTTGATGATTGCGCTCAAACAAAATTTCCTAGAACAAAATTTTCAAATGTAACTACTAGATTGTGATACAATACACTATTGGGTGAAGTTTGGTTGACTTCTGCGCAGCGGTTTGGGAGTTAACATCAAAATTACATTTCTCGGCCATATCGCATAGATCTCACTGTGAAAAGGCTTAAATGGCTTTTTTGACCTAAGTTTGAGGATTGCGCTCAAATCAAATGTCCTATAACCAAATTTCCACATGTAACTACTAGATTGTGATACAATACACTAATGGGTGAAGTTTGGTTGACTTCTGCGCAGCGGTTTGGGAGTTAACATCAAAATTACATTTCTCGGCCATATCGCATAGATCTCACTGTGAAAAGGCTTAAATGACTTTTTTAATTAAGTTTGATGATTGCGTTCAAACAAAATGTCCTAGAACAAAATTTTCAAATGTAACTACTAGATTGTGATACAATACACTATTGGGTGAAGTTTGGTTGACTTCTGCGCAGCGGTTTGGGAGTTAACATCAAAATTACATTTCTCGGCCATATCGCATAGATCTCACTGTGAAAAGGCTTAAATGGCTTTTTTGACCTAAGTTTGAGGATTGCGCTCAAATCAAATGTCCTAGAACCAAATTTCCACATGTAACTACTAGATTGTGATAAAATACACTAATGGGTGAAGTTTGGTTGACTTCTGCGCAGCGGTTTGGGAGTTAACATCAAAATTACATTTCTCGGCCATATCGCATAGATCTCACTGTGAAAAGGCTTAAATGACTTTTTTAATTAAGTTTGATGATTGCGCTCAAACAAAATTTCCTAGAACAAAATTTTCAAATGTAACTACTAGATTGTGATACAATACACTATTGGGTGAAGTTTGGTTGACTTCTGCGCAGCGGTTTGGGAGTTAACATCAAAATTACATTTCTCGGCCATATCGCATAGATCTCACTGTGAAAAGGCTTAAATGACTTTTTTAATTAAGTTTGATGATTGCGTTCAAACAAAATGTCCTAGAACAAAATTTTCAAATGTAACTACTAGATTGTGATACAATACACTATTGGGTGAAGTTTTGTTGACTTCTGCGCAGCGGTTTGGGAGTTAACATCAAAATTACATTTCTCGGCCATATCGCATAGATCTCACTGTGAAAAGGCTTAAATGGCTTTTTTGACCTAAGTTTAAAGATTGCGCTCAAACCAAATGTCCTAGAACGAAATTTTCAAATGTAACTACTAGATTGTGATACAATACACTAATGGGTGAAGTTTGGTTGACTTCTGCGCAGCGGTTTGGGAGTGAACATCAAAATTACATTTCTCGGCCATATCGCATAGATCTCACTGTGAAAAGGCTTAAATGGCTTTTTTGACCTAAGTTTGAGGATTGCGCTCAAATCAAATGTCCTAGAACCAAATTTCCACATGTAACTACTAGATTGTGATAAAATACACTAATGGGTGAAGTTTGGTTGACTTCTGCGCAGCGGTTTGGGAGTTAACATCAAAATTACATTTCTCGGCCATATCGCATAGATCTCACTGTGAAAAGGCTTAAATGACTTTTTTAATTAAGTTTGATGATTGCGCTCAAACAAAATTTCCTAGAACAAAATTTTCAAATGTAACTACTAGATTGTGATACAATACACTAATGGGTGAAGTTTGGTTGACTTCTGCGCAGCGGTTTGGGAGTTAACATCAAAATTACATTTCTCGGCCATATCGCATAGATCTCACTGTGAAAAGGCTTAAATGACTTTTTTAATTAAGTTTGATGATTGCGTTCAAACAAAATGTCCTAGAACAAAATTTTCAAATGTAACTACTAGATTGTGATACAATACACTATTGGGTGAAGTTTGGTTGACTTCTGCGCAGCGGTTTGGGAGTTAACATCAAAATTACATTTCTCGGCCATATCGCATAGATCTCACTGTGAAAAGGCTTAAATGGCTTTTTTGACCTAAGTTTAAAGATTGCGCTCAAACCAAATGTCCTAGAACGAAATTTTCAAATGTAACTACTAGATTGTGATACAATACACTAATGGGTGAAGTTTGGTTGACTTCTGCGCAGCGGTTTGGGAGTGAACATCAAAATTACATTTCTCGGCCATATCGCATAGATCTCACTGTGAAAAGGCTTAAATGGCTTTTTTGACCTAAGTTTGAGGATTGCGCTCAAATCAAATGTCCTAGAACCAAATTTCCACATGTAACTACTAGATTGTGATAAAATACACTAATGGGTGAAGTTTGGTTGACTTCTGCGCAGCGGTTTGGGAGTTAACATCAAAATTACATTTCTCGGCCATATCGCATAGATCTCACTGTGAAAAGGCTTAAATGACTTTTTTAATTAAGTTTGATGATTGCGCTCAAACAAAATTTCCTAGAACAAAATTTTCAAATGTAACTACTAGATTGTGATACAATACACTAATGGGTGAAGTTTGGTTGACTTCTGCGCAGCGGTTTGGGAGTTAACATCAAAATTACATTTCTCGGCCATATCGCATAGATCTCACTGTGAAAAGGCTTAAATGACTTTTTTAATTAAGTTTGATGATTGCGTTCAAACAAAATGTCCTAGAACAAAATTTTTAAATGTAACTACTAGATTGTGATACAATACACTATTGGGTGAAGTTT
This sequence comes from Corythoichthys intestinalis, assembly GCF_030265065.1. Taxonomy (NCBI): domain Eukaryota; kingdom Metazoa; phylum Chordata; class Actinopteri; order Syngnathiformes; family Syngnathidae; genus Corythoichthys; species Corythoichthys intestinalis. The sequence continues at coordinate 1,072,093 of NW_026651604.1, read as the reverse complement.
GGTTGACTTCTGCGCAGCGGTTTGGGAGTTAACATCAAAATTACATTTCTCGGCCATATCGCATAGATCTCACTGTGAAAAGGCTTAAATGGCTTTTTTGACCTAAGTTTGAGGATTGCGCTCAAATCAAATGTCCTAGAACCAAATTTCAATATGTAACTACTAGATTGTGATAAAATACACTAATGGGTGAAGTTTGGTTGACTTCTGCGCAGCGGTTTGGGAGTTAACATCAAAATTACATTTCTCGGCCGTATCGCATAGATCTCACTGTGAAAAGGCTTAAATGACTTTTTTAATTAAGTTTGATGATTGCGCTCAAACAAAATTTCCTAGAACAAAATTTTCAAATGTAACTACTAGATTGTGATACAATACACTATTGGGTGAAGTTTGGTTGACTTCTGCGCAGCGGTTTGGGAGTTAACATCAAAATTACATTTCTCGGCCATATCGCATAGATCTCACTGTGAAAAGGCTTAAATGACTTTTTTAATTAAGTTTGATGATTGCGTTCAAACAAAATGTCCTAGAACAAAATTTTCAAATGTAACTACTAGATTGTGATACAATACACTATTGGGTGAAGTTTGGTTGACTTCTGCGCAGCGGTTTGGGAGTTAACATCAAAATTACATTTCTCGGCCATATCGCATAGATCTCACTGTGAAAAGGCTTAAATGGCTTTTTTGACCTAAGTTTGAGGTTTGCGCTCAAATCAAATGTCCTATAACCAAATTTCCACATGTAACTACTAGATTGTGATACAATACACTAATGGGTGAAGTTTGGTTGACTTCTGCGCAGCGGTTTGGGAGTTAACATCAAAATTACATTTCTCGGCCATATCGCATAGATCTCACTGTGAAAAGGCTTAAATGGCTTTTTTGACCTAAGTTTGAGGATTGCGCTCAAATCAAATGTCCTAGAACCAAATTTCCACATGTAACTACTAGATTGTGATAAAATACACTAATGGGTGAAGTTTGGTTGACTTCTGCGCAGCGGTTTGGGAGTTAACATCAAAATTACATTTCTCGGCCATATCGCATAGATCTCACTGTGAAAAGGCTTAAATGGCTTTTTTGACCTAAGTTTGAGGATTGCGCTCAAATCAAATGTCCTAGAACCAAATTTCCACATGTAACTACTAGATTGTGATAAAATACACTAATGGGTGAAGTTTGGTTGACTTCTGCGCAGCGGTTTGGGAGTTAACATCAAAATTACATTTCTCGGCCATATCGCATAGATCTCACTGTGAAAAGGCTTAAATGACTTTTTTAATTAAGTTTGATGATTGCGCTCAAACAAAATTTCCTAGAACAAAATTTTCAAATGTAACTACTAGATTGTGATACAATACACTATTGGGTGAAGTTTGGTTGACTTCTGCGCAGCGGTTTGGGAGTTAACATCAAAATTACATTTCTCGGCCATATCGCATAGATCTCACTGTGAAAAGGCTTAAATGGCTTTTTTGACCTAAGTTTGAGGATTGCGCTCAAATCAAATGTCCTATAACCAAATTTCCACATGTAACTACTAGATTGTGATACAATACACTAATGGGTGAAGTTTGGTTGACTTCTGCGCAGCGGTTTGGGAGTTAACATCAAAATTACATTTCTCGGCCATATCGCATAGATCTCACTGTGAAAAGGCTTAAATGACTTTTTTAATTAAGTTTGATGATTGCGTTCAAACAAAATGTCCTAGAACAAAATTTTTAAATGTAACTACTAGATTGTGATACAATACACTATTGGGTGAAGTTTGGTTGACTTCTGCGCAGCGGTTTGGGAGTTAACATCAAAATTACATTTCTCGGCCATATCGCATAGATCTCACTGTGAAAAGGCTTAAATGGCTTTTTTGACCTAAGTTTGAGGATTGCGCTCAAATCAAATGTCCTAGAACCAAATTTCCATATGTAACTACTAGATTGTGATAAAATACACTAATGGGTGAAGTTTGGTTGACTTCTGCGCAGCGGTTTGGGAGTTAACATCAAAATTACATTTCTCGGCCATATCGCATAGATCTCACTGTGAAAAGGCTTAAATGACTTTTTTAATTAAGTTTGATGATTGCGCTCAAACAAAATTTCCTAGAACAAAATTTTCAAATGTAACTACTAGATTGTGATACAATACACTATTGGGTGAAGTTTGGTTGACTTCTGCGCAGCGGTTTGGGAGTTAACATCAAAATTACATTTCTCGGCCATATCGCATAGATCTCACTGTGAAAAGGCTTAAATGACTTTTTTAATTAAGTTTGATGATTGCGTTCAAACAAAATGTCCTAGAACAAAATTTTCAAATGTAACTACTAGATTGTGATACAATACACTATTGGGTGAAGTTTGGTTGACTTCTGCGCAGCGGTTTGGGAGTTAACATCAAAATTACATTTCTCGGCCATATCGCATAGATCTCACTGTGAAAAGGCTTAAATGGCTTTTTTGACCTAAGTTTGAGGATTGCGCTCAAATCAAATGTCCTATAACCAAATTTCCACATGTAACTACTAGATTGTGATACAATACACTAATGGGTGAAGTTTGGTTGACTTCTGCGCAGCGGTTTGGGAGTTAACATCAAAATTACATTTCTCGGCCATATCGCATAGATCTCACTGTGAAAAGGCTTAAATGACTTTTTTAATTAAGTTTGATGATTGCGTTCAAACAAAATGTCCTAGAACAAAATTTTCAAATGTAACTACTAGATTGTGATACAATACACTATTGGGTGAAGTTTGGTTGACTTCTGCGCAGCGGTTTGGGAGTTATCAAAATTACATTTCTCGGCCATATCGCATAGATCTCACTGTGAAAAGGCTTAAATGGCTTTTTTGACCTAAGTTTGAGGATTGCGCTCAAATCAAATGTCCTAGAACCAAATTTCCACATGTAACTACTAGATTGTGATACAATACACTAATGGGTGAAGTTTGGTTTACTTCTGCGCAGCGGTTTGGGAGTTAACATCAAAATTACATTTCTCGGCCATATCGCATAGATCTCACTGTGAAAAGGCTTAAATGGCTTTTTTGACCTAAGTTTAATAATTGCGCTCAAACCAAATGTCCTAAAACTAAATTTCCAAATGTAACTACTAGATTGTGATAAAATACACTATTGGGTGAAGTTTGGTTGACTTCTGCGCAGCGGTTTGGGAGTTAACATCAAAATTACATTTCTCGGCCATATCGCATAGATCTCACTGTGAAAAGGCTTAAATGGCTTTTTTGACCTAAGTTTGAGGATTGCGCTCAAATCAAATGTCCTAGAACCAAATTTCCACATGTAACTACTAGATTGTGATACAATACACTAATGGGTGAAGTTTGGTTGACTTCTGCGCAGCGGTTTGGGAGTTAACATCAAAATTACATTTCTCGGCCATATCGCATAGATCTCACTGTTAAAAGGCTTAAATGACTTTTTTTAATTAAGTTTGATGATTGCGCTCAAACAAAATTTTCTAGAACAAAATTTTCGAATGTAACTACTAGATTGTGATACAATACACTATTGGGTGAAGTTTGGTTGACTTCTGCGCAGCGGTTTGGGAGTTAACATCAAAATTACATTTCTCGGCCATATCGCATAGATCTCACTGTGAAAAGGCTTAAATGACTTTTTTAATTAAGTTTGATGATTGCGTTCAAACAAAATGTCCTAGAACAAAATTTTCAAATGTAACTACTAGATTGTGATACAATACACTATTGGGTGAAGTTTGGTTGACTTCTGCGCAGCGGTTTGGGAGTTAACATCAAAATTACATTTCTCGGCCATATCGCATAGATCTCACTGTGAAAAGGCTTAAATGGCTTTTTTGACCTAAGTTTAATGATTGCGCTAAAACCAAATGTCCTAGAACGAAATTTCCACATGTAACTACTAGATTGTGATACAATACACTATTGTGTGAAGTTTGGTTGACTTCTGCGCAGCGGTTTGGGAGTTAACATCAAAATTACATTTCTCGGCCATATCGCATAGATCTCACTGTGAAAAGGCTTAAATGGCTTTTTTGACCTAAGTTTAAGGATTGCGCTCAAATCAAATGTCCTAGAACCAAATTTCCACATGTAACTACTAGATTGTGATACAATACACTAATGGCTGAAGTTTGGTTGACTTCTGCGCAGCGGTTTGGGAGTTAACATCAAAATTACATTTCTCGGCCATATCGCATAGATCTCACTGTGAAAAGGCTTAAATGACTTTTTTAATTAAGTTTGATGATTGCGCTCAAACAAAATGTCCTAGAACAAAATTTTCAAATGTAACTACTAGATTGTGATACAATACACTATTGGGTGAAGTTTGGTTGACTTCTGCGCAGCGGTTAGGGAGTTAACATCAAAATTACATTTCTCGGCCATATCGCATAGATCTCACTGTGAAAAGGCTTAAATGGCTTTTTTGACCTAAGTTTGAGGATTGCGCTCAAATCAAATGTCCTAGAACCAAATTTCCACATGTAACTACTAGATTGTGATACAATACACTAATGGTTGAAGTTTGGTTGACTTCTGCGCAGCGGTTTGGGAGTTAACATCAAAATTACATTTCTCGGCCATATCGCATAGATCTCACTGTGAAAAGGCTTAAATGACTTTTTTTAATTAAGTTTGAAGATTGCGCTCAAATCAAATGTCCTAGAACTAAATTTCCAAATGTAACTACTAGATTGTGATAAAATACACTATTGGGTGAAGTTTGGTTGACTTCTGCGCAGCGGTTTGGGAGTTAACATCAAAATTACATTTCTCGGCCATATCGCATAGATCTCACTGTGAAAAGGCTTAAATGACTTTTTTTAATTAAGTTTGATGATTGCGCTCAAACAAAATTTTCTAGAACAAAATTTTCGAATGTAACTACTAGATTGTGATACAATACACTATTGGGTGAAGTTTGGTTGACTTCTGCGCAGCGGTTTGGGAGTTAACATCAAAATTACATTTCTCGGCCATATCGCATAGATCTCACTGTGAAAAGGCTTAAATGACTTTTTTAATTAAGTTTGATGATTGCGTTCAAACAAAATGTCCTAGAACAAAATTTTCAAATGTAACTACTAGATTGTGATACAATACACTATTGGGTGAAGTTTGGTTGACTTCTGCGCAGCGGTTTGGGAGTTAACATCAATATTACATTTCTCGGCCATATCGCATAGATCTCACTGTGAAAAGGCTTAAATGGCTTTTTTGACCTAAGTTTAATGATTGCGCTCAAACCAAATGTCCTAGAACGAAATTTCCACATGTAACTACTAGATTGTGATACAATACACTATTGTGTGAAGTTTGGTTGACTTCTGCGCAGCGGTTTGGGAGTTAACATCAAAATTACATTTCTCGGCCATATCGCATAGATCTCACTGTGAAAAGGCTTAAATGGCTTTTTTGACCTAAGTTTAAGGATTGCGCTCAAATCAAATGTCCTAGAACCAAATTTCCACATGTAACTACTAGATTGTGATACAATACACTAATGGGTGAAGTTTGGTTGACTTCTGCGCAGCGGTTTGGGAGTTAACATCAAAATTACATTTCTCGGCCATATCGCATAGATCTCACTGTGAAAAGGCTTAAATGACTTTTTTAATTAAGTTTGATGATTGCGCTCAAACAAAATGTCCTAGAACAAAATTTTCAAATGTAACTACTAGATTGTGATACAATACACTATTGGGTGAAGTTTGGTTGACTTCTGCGCAGCGGTTAGGGAGTTAACATCAAAATTACATTTCTCGGCCATATCGCATAGATCTCACTGTGAAAAGGCTTAAATGGCTTTTTTGACCTAAGTTTGAGGATTGCGCTCAAATCAAATGTCCTAGAACCAAATTTCCACATGTAACTACTAGATTGTGATACAATACACTAATGGTTGAAGTTTGGTTGACTTCTGCGCAGCGGTTTGGGAGTTAAAATCAAAATTACATTTCTCGGCCATATCGCATAGATCTCACTGTGAAAAGGCTTAAATGACTTTTTTTAATTAAGTTTGAAGATTGCGCTCAAATCAAATGTCCTAGAACTAAATTTCCAAATGTAACTACTAGATTGTGATAAAATACACTATTGGGTGAAGTTTGGTTGACTTCTGCGCAGCGGTTTGGGAGTTAACATCAAAATTACATTTCTCGGCCATATCGCATAGATCTCACTGTGAAAAGGCTTAAATGGCTTTTTTGACCTGTTTGAGGATTGCGCTCAAATCAAATGTCCTATAACCAAATTTCCACATGTAACTACTAGATTGTGATACAATACACTAATGGGTGAAGTTTGGTTGACTTCTGCGCAGCGGTTTGGGAGTTAACATCAAAATTACATTTCTCGGCCATATCGCATAGATCTCACTGTGAAAAGGCTTAAATGACTTTTTTAATTAAGTTTGATGATTGCGTTCAAACAAAATGTCCTAGAACAAAATTTTCAAATGTAACTACTAGATTGTGATACAATACACTATTGGGTGAAGTTTGGTTGACTTCTGCGCAGCGGTTTGGGAGTTATCAAAATTACATTTCTCGGCCATATCGCATAGATCTCACTGTGAAAAGGCTTAAATGGCTTTTTTGACCTAAGTTTGAGGATTGCGCTCAAATCAAATGTCCTAGAACCAAATTTCCACATGTAACTACTAGATTGTGATACAATACACTAATGGGTGAAGTTTGGTTTACTTCTGCGCAGCGGTTTGGGAGTTAACATCAAAATTACATTTCTCGGCCATATCGCATAGATCTCACTGTGAAAAGGCTTAAATGGCTTTTTTGACCTAAGTTTAATAATTGCGCTCAAACCAAATGTCCTAAAACTAAATTTCCAAATGTAACTACTAGATTGTGATAAAATACACTATTGGGTGAAGTTTGGTTGACTTCTGCGCAGCGGTTTGGGAGTTAACATCAAAATTACATTTCTCGGCCATATCGCATAGATCTCACTGTGAAAAGGCTTAAATGACTTTTTTAATTAAGTTTGATGATTGCGTTCAAACAAAATGTCCTAGAACAAAATTTTCAAATGTAACTACTAGATTGTGATACAATACACTATTGGGTGAATTTTGGTTGACTTCTGCGCAGCGGTTTGGGAGTTAACATCAAAATTACATTTCTCGGCCATATCGCATAGATCTCACTGTGAAAAGGCTTAAATGGCTTTTTTGACCTAAGTTTAATGATTGCGCTCAAACCAAATGTCCTAGAACGAAATTTCCACATGTAACTACTAGATTGTGATACAATACACTATTGTGTGAAGTTTGGTTGACTTCTGCGCAGCGGTTTGGGAGTTAACATCAAAATTACATTTCTCGGCCATATCGCATAGATCTCACTGTGAAAAGGCTTAAATGGCTTTTTTGACCTAAGTTTAAGGATTGCGCTCAAATCAAATGTCCTAGAACCAAATTTCCACATGTAACTACTAGATTGTGATACAATACACTAATGGGTGAAGTTTGGTTGACTTCTGCGCAGCGGTTTGGGAGTTAACATCAAAATTACATTTCTCGGCCATATCGCATAGATCTCACTGTGAAAAGGCTTAAATGGCTTTTTTGACCTAAGTTTGAGGATTGCGCTCAAATCAAATGTCCTAGAACCAAATTTCCACATGTAACTACTAGATTGTGATACAATACACTAATGGGTGAAGTTTGGTTGACTTCTGCGCAGCGGTTTGGGAGTTAACATCAAAATTACATTTCTCGGCCATATCGCATAGATCTCACTGTGAAAAGGCTTAAATGACTTTTTTTAATTAAGTTTGATGATTGCGCTCAAACAAAATTTTCTAGAACAAAATTTTCAAATGTAACTACTAGATTGTGATACAATACACTATTGGGTGAAGTTTGGTTGACTTCTGCGCAGCGGTTTGGGAGTTAACATCAAAATTACATTTCTCGGCCATATCGCATAGATCTCACTGTGAAAAGGCTTAAATGACTTTTTTAATTAAGTTTGATGATTGCGTTCAAACAAAATGTCCTAGAACAAAATTTTCAAATGTAACTACTAGATTGTGATACAATACACTATTGGGTGAAGTTTGGTTGACTTCTGCGCAGCGGTTTGGGAGTTAACATCAAAATTACATTTCTCGGCCATATCGCATAGATCTCACTGTGAAAAGGCTTAAATGGCTTTTTTGACCTAAGTTTAATGGTTGCGCTCAAACCAAATGTCCTAGAACGAAATTTCCACATGTAACTACTAGATTGTGATACAATACACTATTGTGTGAAGTTTGGTTGACTTTTGCGCAGCGGTTTGGGAGTTAACATCAAAATTACATTTCTCGGCCATATCGCATAGATCTCACTGTGAAAAGGCTTAAATGGCTTTTTTGACCTAAGTTTAAGGATTGCGCTCAAATCAAATGTCCTAGAACCAAATTTCCACATGTAACTACTAGATTGTGATACAATACACTAATGGGTGAAGTTTGGTTGACTTCTGCGCAGCGGTTTGGGAGTTAACATCAAAATTACATTTCTCGGCCATATCGCATAGATCTCACTGTGAAAAGGCTTAAATGGCTTTTTTGACCTAAGTTTGAGGATTGCGCTCAAATCAAATGTCCAATAACCAAATTTCCACATGTAACTACTAGATTGTGATACAATACACTATTGTGTGAAGTTTGGTTGACTTTTGCGCAGCGGTTTGGGAGTTAACATCAAAATTACATTTCTCGGCCATATCGCATAGATCTCACTGTGAAAAGGCTTAAATGGCTTTTTTGACCTAAGTTTAATAATTGCGCTCAAACCAAATGTCCTAAAACTAAATTTCCAAATGTAACTACTAGATTGTGATAAAATACACTATTGGGTGAAGTTTGGTTGACTTCTGCGCAGCGGTTTGGGAGTTAACATCAAAATTACATTTCTCGGCCATATCGCATAGATCTCACTGTGAAAAGGCTTAAATGGCTTTTTTGACCTAAGTTTGAGGATTGCGCTCAAATCAAATGTCCAATAACCAAATTTCCACATGTAACTACTAGATTGTGATACAATACACTAATGGGTGAAGTTTGGTTGACTTCTGCGCAGCGGTTTGGGAGTTAACATCAAAATTACATTTCTCGGCCATATCGCATAGATCTCACTGTGAAAAGGCTTAAATGACTTTTTTAATTAAGTTTGATGATTGCGTTCAAACAAAATGTCCTAGAACAAAATTTTCAAATGTAACTACTAGATTGTGATACAATACACTATTGGGTGAAGTTTGGTTGACTTCTGCGCAGCGGTTTGGGAGTTAACATCAAAATTACATTTCTCGGCCATATCGCATAGATCTCACTGTGAAAAGGCTTAAATGGCTTTTTTGACCTAAGTTTGAGGATTGCGCTCAAACAAAATGTCCTAGAACAAAATTTTCAAATGTAACTACTAGATTGTGATACAATACACTATTGGGTGAAGTTTGGTTGACTTCTGCGCAGCGGTTTGGGAGTTAACATCAAAATTACATTTCTTGGCCATATCGCATAGATCTCACTGTGAAAAGGCTTAAATGGCTTTTTTGACCTAAGTTTGAGGATTGCGCTCAAATCAAATGTCCTAGAACCAAATTTTCACATGTAACTACTAGATTGTGATACAATACACTATTGGGTGAAGTTTGGTTGACTTCTGCGCACCGGTTTGGGAGTTAACATCAAAATTACATTTCTCGGCCATATCGCATAGATCTCACTGTGAAAAGGCTTAAATGACTTTTTTAATTAAGTTTGATGATTGCGCTCAAAACAAAATTTCCTAGAACAAAATTTTCAAATGTAACTACTAGAATGTGATACAATACACTATTGGGTGAAGTTTGGTTGACTTCTGCGCAGCGGTTTGGGAGTTAACATCAAAATTACATTTCTCGGCCATATCGCATTGATCTCACTGTGAAAAGGCTTAAATGGCTTTTTTGACCTAAGTTTGAGGATTGCGCTCAAACAAAATGTCCTAGAACAAAATTTTCAAATGTAACTACTAGATTGTGATACAATACACTATTGGGTGAAGTTTGGTTGACTTCTGCGCAGCGGTTTGGGAGTTAACATCAAAATTACATTTCTCGGCCATATCGCATAGATCTCACTGTGAAAAGGCTTAAATGGCTTTTTTGACCTAAGTTTGAGGATTGCGCTCAAATCAAATGTCCTACAACCAAATTTCCACATGTAACTACTAGATTTTGATACAATACACTAATGGGTGAAGTTTGGTTGACTTCTGCGCAGCGGTTTGGGAGTTAACATCAAAATTACATTTCTCGGCCATATCGCATAGATCTTACTGTGAAAAGGCTTAAATGACTTTTTTAATTAAGTTTGATGATTGCGTTCAAACAAAATGTCCTAGAACAAAATTTTCAAATGTAACTACTAGATTGTGATACAATACACTATTGGGTGAAGTTTGGTTGACTTCTGCGCAGCGGTTTGGGAGTTAACATCAAAATTACATTTCTCGGCCATATCGCATAGATCTCACTGTGAAAAGGCTTAAATGGCTTTTTTGACCTAAGTTTGAGGATTGCGCTCAAATCAAATGTCCTAGAACCAAATTTCCACATGTAACTACTAGATTGTGAAACAATATACTAATGGGGGAAGTTTGGTTGACTTCTGCGCAGCGGTTTGGGAGTTAACATCAAAATTACATTTCTCGGCCATATCGCATAGATCTCACTGTGAAAAGGCTTAAATGGCTTTTTTGACCTAAGTTTAATAATTGCGCTCAAACCAAATGTCCTAGAACGAAATTTTTAAATGTAACTACTAGAATGTGATACAATACACTATTGGGTGAAGTTTGGTTGACTTCTGCGCAGCGGTTTGGGAGTTAACATCAAAATTACATTTCTCGGCCATATCGCATTGATCTCACTGTGAAAAGGCTTAAATGGCTTTTTTGACCTAAGTTTGAGGATTGCGCTCAAATCAAATGTCCTAGAACCAAATTTCCACATGTAATTACTAGATTGTGATACAATACAATAATGGGTGAAGTTTGGTTGACTTCTGCGCAGCGGTTTGGGAGTTAACATCAAAATTACATTTCTCGGCCATATCGCATAGATCTCACTGTGAAAAGGCTTAAATGACTTTTTTTAATTAAGTTTGAAGATTGCGCTCAAATCAAATGTCCTAGAACTAAATTTCCAAATGTAACTACTAGATTGTGATAAAATACACTATTGGGTAAAGTTTGGTTGACTTCTGCGCAGCGGTTTGGGAGTTAACATCAAAATTACATTTCTCGGCCATATCGCATAGATCTCACTGTGAAAAGGCTTAAATGGCTTTTTTGACCTAAGTTTGAGGATTGCGCTCAAATCAAATGTCCTATAACCAAATTTCCACATGTAACTACTAGATTGTGATACAATACACTAATGGGTGAAGTTTGGTTGACTTCTGCGCAGCGGTTTGGGAGTTAACATCAAAATTACATTTCTCGGCCATATCGCATAGATCTCACTGTGAAAAGGCTTAAATGACTTTTTAAATTAAGTTTGATGATTGCGTTCAAACAAAATGTCCTAGAACAAAATTTTCAAATGTAACTACTAGATTGTGATACAATACACTATTGGGTGAAGTTTGGTTGACTTCTGCGCAGCGGTTTGGGAGTTAACATCAAAATTACATTTCTCGGCTTTATCGCATAGATCTCACTGTGAAAAGGCTTAAATGGCTTTTTTGACCTAAGTTTGAGGATTGCGCTCAAACAAAATGTCCTAGAACAAAATTTTCAAATGTAACTACTAGATTGTGATACAATACACTATTGGGTGAAGTTTGGTTGACTTCTGCGCAGCGGTTTGGGAGTTAACATCAAAATTACATTTCTCGGCCATATCGCATAGATCTCACTGTGAAAAGGCTTAAATGGCTTTTTTGACCTAAGTTTGAGGATTGCGCTCAAATCAAATGTCCTAGAACCAAATTTTCACATGTAACTACTAGATTGTGATACAATACACTATTGGGTGAAGTTTGGTTGACTTCTGCGCACCGGTTTGGGAGTTAACATCAAAATTACATTTCTCGGCCATATCGCATAGATCTCACTGTGAAAAGGCTTAAATGACTTTTTTAATTAAGTTTGATGATTGCGCTCAAAACAAAATTTCCTAGAACAAAATTTTCAAATGTAACTACTAGAATGTGATACAATACACTATTGGGTGAAGTTTGGTTGACTTCTGCGCAGCGGTTTGGGAGTTAACATCAAAATTACATTTCTCGGCCATATCGCATTGATCTCACTGTGAAAAGGCTTAAATGGCTTTTTTGACCTAAGTTTGAGGATTGCGCTCAAACAAAATGTCCTAGAACAAAATTTTCAAATGTAACTACTAGATTGTGATACAATACACTATTGGGTGAAGTTTGGTTGACTTCTGCGCAGCGGTTTGGGAGTTAACATCAAAATTACATTTCTCGGCCATATCGCATAGATCTCACTGTGAAAAGGCTTAAATGGCTTTTTTGACCTAAGTTTGAGGATTGCGCTCAAATCAAATGTCCTAGAACCAAATTTTCACATGTAACTACTAGATTGTGATACAATACACTATTGGGTGAAGTTTGGTTGACTTCTGCGCACCGGTTTGGGAGTTAACATCAAAATTACATTTCTCGGCCATATCGCATAGATCTCACTGTGAAAAGGCTTAAATGACTTTTTTAATTAAGTTTGATGATTGCGCTCAAAACAAAATTTCCTAGAACAAAATTTTCAAATGTAACTACTAGAATGTGATACAATACACTATTGGGTGAAGTTTGGTTGACTTCTGCGCAGCGGTTTGGGAGTTAACATCAAAATTACATTTCTCGGCCATATCGCATTGATCTCACTGTGAAAAGGCTTAAATGGCTTTTTTGACCTAAGTTTGAGGATTGCGCTCAAACAAAATGTCCTAGAACAAAATTTTCAAATGTAACTACTAGATTGTGATACAATACACTATTGGGTGAAGTTTGGTTGACTTCTGCGCAGCGGTTTGGGAGTTAACATCAAAATTACATTTCTCGGCCATATCGCATAGATCTCACTGTGAAAAGGCTTAAATGGCTTTTTTGACCTAAGTTTGAGGATTGCGCTCAAATCAAATGTCCTACAACCAAATTTCCACATGTAACTACTAGATTTTGATACAATACACTAATGGGTGAAGTTTGGTTGACTTCTGCGCAGCGGTTTGGGAGTTAACATCAAAATTACATTTCTCGGCCATATCGCATAGATCTTACTGTGAAAAGGCTTAAATGACTTTTTTAATTAAGTTTGATGATTGCGTTCAAACAAAATGTCCTAGAACAAAATTTTCAAATGTAACTACTAGATTGTGATACAATACACTATTGGGTGAAGTTTGGTTGACTTCTGCGCAGCGGTTTGGGAGTTAACATCAAAATTACATTTCTCGGCCATATCGCATAGATCTCACTGTGAAAAGGCTTAAATGGCTTTTTTGACCTAAGTTTGAGGATTGCGCTCAAATCAAATGTCCTAGAACCAAATTTCCACATGTAACTACTAGATTGTGAAACAATATACTAATGGGGGAAGTTTGGTTGACTTCTGCGCAGCGGTTTGGGAGTTAACATCAAAATTACATTTCTCGGCCATATCGCATAGATCTCACTGTGAAAAGGCTTAAATGGCTTTTTTGACCTAAGTTTAATAATTGCGCTCAAACCAAATGTCCTAGAACGAAATTTTTAAATGTAACTACTAGAATGTGATACAATACACTATTGGGTGAAGTTTGGTTGACTTCTGCGCAGCGGTTTGGGAGTTAACATCAAAATTACATTTCTCGGCCATATCGCATAGATCTCACTGTGAAAAGGCTTAAATGGCTTTTTTGACCTAAGTTTGAGGATTGCGCTCAAATCAAATGTCCTAGAACCAAATTTCCACATGTAATTACTAGATTGTGATACAATACAATAATGGGTGAAGTTTGGTTGACTTCTGCGCAGCGGTTTGGGAGTTAACATCAAAATTACATTTCTCGGCCATATCGCATAGATCTCACTGTGAAAAGGCTTAAATGACTTTTTTTAATTAAGTTTGAAGATTGCGCTCAAATCAAATGTCCTAGAACTAAATTTCCAAATGTAACTACTAGATTGTGATAAAATACACTATTGGGTAAAGTTTGGTTGACTTCTGCGCAGCGGTTTGGGAGTTAACATCAAAATTACATTTCTCGGCCATATCGCATAGATCTCACTGTGAAAAGGCTTAAATGGCTTTTTTGACCTAAGTTTGAGGATTGCGCTCAAATCAAATGTCCTATAACCAAATTTCCACATGTAACTACTAGATTGTGATACAATACACTAATGGGTGAAGTTTGGTTGACTTCTGCGCAGCGGTTTGGGAGTTAACATCAAAATTACATTTCTCGGCCATATCGCATAGATCTCACTGTGAAAAGGCTTAAATGACTTTTTAAATTAAGTTTGATGATTGCGTTCAAACAAAATGTCCTAGAACAAAATTTTCAAATGTAACTACTAGATTGTGATACAATACACTATTGGGTGAAGTTTGGTTGACTTCTGCGCAGCGGTTTGGGAGTTAACATCAAAATTACATTTCTCGGCTTTATCGCATAGATCTCACTGTGAAAAGGCTTAAATGGCTTTTTTGACCTAAGTTTGAGGATTGCGCTCAAACAAAATGTCCTAGAACAAAATTTTCAAATGATTGTGATACAATACACTATTGGGTGAAGTTTGGTTGACTTCTGCGCAGCGGTTTGGGAGTTAACATCAAAATTACATTTCTCGGCCATATCGCATAGATCTCACTGTGAAAAGGCTTAAATGGCTTTTTTGACCTAAGTTTGAGGATTGCGCTCAAATCAAATGTCCTAGAACCAAATTTTCACATGTAACTACTAGATTGTGATACAATACACTATTGGGTGAAGTTTGGTTGACTTCTGCGCACCGGTTTGGGAGTTAACATCAAAATTACATTTCTCGGCCATATCGCATAGATCTCACTGTGAAAAGGCTTAAATGACTTTTTTAATTAAGTTTGATGATTGCGCTCAAAACAAAATTTCCTAGAACAAAATTTTCAAATGTAACTACTAGAATGTGATACAATACACTATTGGGTGAAGTTTGGTTGACTTCTGCGCAGCGGTTTGGGAGTTAACATCAAAATTACATTTCTCGGCCATATCGCATTGATCTCACTGTGAAAAGGCTTAAATGGCTTTTTTGACCTAAGTTTGAGGATTGCGCTCAAACAAAATGTCCTAGAACAAAATTTTCAAATGTAACTACTAGATTGTGATACAATACACTATTGGGTGAAGTTTGGTTGACTTCTGCGCAGCGGTTTGGGAGTTAACATCAAAATTACATTTCTCGGCCATATCGCATAGATCTCACTGTGAAAAGGCTTAAATGGCTTTTTTGACCTAAGTTTGAGGATTGCGCTCAAATCAAATGTCCTAGAACCAAATTTCCACATGTAACTACTAGATTTTGATACAATACACTAATGGGTGAAGTTTGGTTGACTTCTGCGCAGGGTTTGGGAGTTAACATCAAAATTACATTTCTCGGCCATATCGCATAGATCTCACTGTGAAAAGGCTTAAATGACTTTTTTAATTAAGTTTGATGATTGCGTTCAAACAAAATGTCCTAGAACAAAATTTTCAAATGTAACTACTAGATTGTGATACAATACACTATTGGGTGAAGTTTGGTTGACTTCTGCGCAGCGGTTTGGGAGTTAACATCAAAATTACATTTCTCGGCCATATCGCATAGATCTCACTGTGAAAAGGCTTAAATGGCTTTTTTGACCTAAGTTTGAGGATTGCGCTCAAATCAAATGTCCTATAACCAAATTTCCACATGTAACTACTAGATTGTGATACAATACACTAATGGTTGAAGTTTGGTTGACTTCTGCGCAGCGGTTTGGGAGTTAACATCAAAATTACATTTCTCGGCCATATCGCATAGATCTCACTGTGAAAAGGCTTAAATGACTTTTTAAATTAAGTTTGATGATTGCGTTCAAACAAAATGTCCTAGAACAAAATTTTCAAATGTAACTACTAGATTGTGATACAATACACTATTGGGTGAAGTTTGGTTGACTTCTGCGCAGCGGTTTGGGAGTTAACATCAAAATTACATTTCTCGGCCATATCGCATAGATCTCACTGTGAAAAGGCTTAAATGGCTTTTTTGACCTAAGTTTGAGGATTGCGCTCAAATCAAATGTCCTAGAACCAATTTTCCACAATTAACTACTAGATTGTGATACAATACACTAATGGGTGAAGTTTGGTTGACTTCTGCGCAGCGGTTTGGGAGTTAACATCAAAATTACATTTCTCGGCCATATCGCATAGATCTCACTGTGAAAAGGCTTAAATGGCTTTTTTGACCTAAGTTTAATAATTGCGCTCAAACCAAATGTCCTAGAACGAAATTTCCACATGTAACTACTAGATTGTGATACAATACACTAATGGGTGAAGTTTGGTTGACTTCTGCGCAGCGGTTTGGGAGTTAACATCAAAATTACATTTCTCGGCCATATCGCTTAGATCTCACTGTGAAAAGGCTTAAATGGCTTTTTTGACCTAAGTTTGAGGATTGCGCTCAAATCAAATGTCCTAGAACCAAATTTCCACATGTAACTACTAGATTGTGATACAATACACTAATGGGTGAAGTTTGGTTGACTTCTGCGCAGCGGTTTGGGAGTTAACATCAAAATTACATTTCTCGGCCATATCGCATAGATCTCACTGTGAAATGGCTTAAATGACTTTTTTAATTAAGTTTGATGATTGCGTTCAAACAAAATGTCCTAGAACAAAATTTTCAAATGTAACTACTAGATTATGATACAATACACTATTGGGTGAAGTTTGGTTGACTTCTGCGCAGCGGTTTGGGAGTTAACATCAAAATTACATTTCTCGGCCATATCGCATAGATCTCACTGTGAAAAGGCTTAAATGGCTTTTTTGACCTAAGTTTGAGGATTGCGCTCAAATCAAATGTCCTAGAACCAAATTTCCACATGTAACTACTAGATTGTGATACAATACACTAATGGGTGAAATTTGGTTGACTTCTGCGCAGCGGTTTGGGAGTTAACATCAAAATTACATTTCTCGGCCATATCGCATAGATCTCACTGTGAAAAGGCTTAAATGGCTTTTTTGACCTAAGTTTAATAATTGCGCTCAAACCAAATGTCCTAGAACGAAATTTTCAAATGTAACTACTAGAATGTGATACAATACACTATTGGGTGAAGTTTGGTTGACTTCTGCGCAGCGGTTTGGGAGTTAACATCAAAATTACATTTCTCGGCCATATCGCATAGATCTCACTGTGAAAAGGCTTAAATGGCTTTTTTGACCTAAGTTTGAGGATTGCGCTCAAATCAAATGTCCTAGAACCAAATTTCCACATGTAACTACTAGATTGTGATACAATACACTAATGGGTGAAGTTTGGTTGACTTCTGCGCAGCGGTTTGGGAGTTAACATCAAAATTACATTTCTCGGCCATATCGCATAGATCTCACTGTGAAAAGGCTTAAATGGCTTTTTTGACCTAAGTTTGAGGATTGCGCTCAAATCAAATGTCCAATAACCAAATTTCCACATGTAACTACTAGATTGTGATACAATACACTAATGGGTGAAGTTTGGTTGACTTCTGCGCAGCAGTTTTAGAGTTAACATCAAAATTACATTTCTCGGCCATATCGCATAGATCTCACTGTGAAAAGGCTTAAATGACTTTTTTAATTAAGTTTGATGATTGCGTTCAAACAAAATGTCCTAGAACAAAATTTTCAAATGTAACTACTAGATTGTGATACAATACACTATTGGGTGAAGTTTGGTTGACTTCTGCGCAGCGGTTTGGGAGTGAACATCAAAATTACATTTCTCGGCCATATCGCATAGATCTCACTGTGAAAAGGCTTAAATGGCTTTTTTGACCTAAGTTTGAGGATTGCGCTCAAATCAAATGTCCTATAACCAAATTTCCACATGTAACTACTAGATTGTGATACAATACACTAATGGGTGAAGTTTGGTTGACTTCTGCGCAGCGGTTTGGGAGTTAACATCAAAATTACATTTCTCGGCCATATCGCATAGATCTCACTGTGAAAAGGCTTAAATGACTTTTTTAATTAAGTTTGATGATTGCGTTCAAAAAAAATGTCCTAGAACAAAATTTTCAAATGTAACTACTAGATTGTGATACAATACACTATTGGGTGAAGTTTGGTTGACTTCTGCGCAGCGGTTTGGGAGTTAACATCAAAATTACATTTCTCGGCCATATCGCATAGATCTCACTGTGAAAAGGCTTAAATGGCTTTTTTGACCTAAGTTTGAGGATTGCGCTCAAATCAAATGTCCTAGAACCAAATTTCCACATGTAACTACTAGATTGTGATACAATACACTAATGGGTGAAGTTTGGTTGACTTCTGCGCAGCGGTTTGGGAGTTAACATCAAAATTACATTTCTCGGCCATATCGCATAGATCTCACTGTGAAAAGGCTTAAATGGCTTTTTTGACCTAAGTTTAATAATTGCGCTCAAACCAAATGTCCTAGAACGAAATTTTCAAATGTAACTACTAGAATGTGATACAATACACTATTGGGTGAAGTTTGGTTGACTTCTGCGCAGCGGTTTGGGAGTTAACATCAAAATTACATTTCTCGGCCATATCGCATTGATCTCACTGTGAAAAGGCTTAAATGGCTTTTTTGACCTAAGTTTGAGGATTGCGCTCAAACAAAATGTCCTAGAACAAAATTTTCAAATGTAACTACTAGATTGTGATACAATACACTATTGGGTGAAGTTTGGTTGACTTCTGCGCAGCGGTTTGGGAGTTAACATCAAAATTACATTTCTCGGCCATATCGCATAGATCTCACTGTGAAAAGGCTTAAATGGCTTTTTTGACCTAAGTTTGAGGATTGCGCTCAAATCAAATGTCCTAGAACCAAATTTCCACATGTAACTACTAGATTGTGATACAATACACTAATGGGTGAAGTTTGGTTGACTTCTGCGCAGCGGTTTGGGAGTTAACATCAAAATTACATTTCTCGGCCATATCGCATAGATCTCACTGTGAAAAGGCTTAAATGACTTTTTTAATTAAGTTTGATGATTGCGTTCAAACAAAATGTCCTAGAACAAAATTTTCAAATGTAACTACTAGATTGTGATACAATACACTATTGGGTGAAGTTTGGTTGACTTCTGCGCAGCGGTTTGGGAGTTAACATCAAAATTACATTTCTCGGCCATATCGCATAGATCTCACTGTGAAAAGGCTTAAATGACTTTTTTAATTAAGTTTAATGATTGCGCTCAAACCAAATGTCCTAGAACGAAATTTTCAAATGTAACTACTAGAATGTGATACAATACACTATTGGGTGAAGTTTAGTTGACTTCTGCGCAGCGGTTTGGGAGTTAACATCAAAATTACATTTCTCGGCCATATCGCATAGATCTCACTGTGAAAAGGCTTAAATGGCTTTTTTGACCTAAGTTTAATGATTGCGCTCAAACCAAATGTCCTAGAACGAAATTTTCAAATGTAACTACTAGAATGTGATACAATACACTATTGGGTGAAGTTTGGTTGACTTCTGCGCAGCGGTTTGGGAGTTAACATCAAAATTACATTTCTCGGCCATATCGCATAGATCTCACTGTGAAAAGGCTTAAATGGCTTTTTTGACCTAAGTTTGAGGATTGCGCTCAAACAAAATGTCCTAGAACAAAATTTTCAAATGTAACTACTAGATTGTGATACAATACACTATTGGGTGAAGTTTGGTTGACTTCTGCGCAGCGGTTTGGGAGTTAACATCAAAATTACATTTCTCGGCCATATCGCATAGATCTCACTGTGAAAAGGCTTAAATGACTTTTTTAATTAAGTTTGATGATTGCGCTCAAACAAAATGTCCTAGAACAAAATTTTCAAATATAACTACTAGAATGTGATACAATACACTATTGGGTGAAGTTTGGTTGACTTCTGCGCAGCGGTTTGGGAGTTAACATCAAAATTACATTTCTCGGCCATATCGCATAGATCTCACTGTGAAAAGGCTTAAATGACTTTTTTAATTAAGTTTGATGATTGCGTTCAAACAAAATGTCCTAGAACAAAATTTTCAAATGTAACTACTAGAATGTGATACAATACACTATTGGGTGAAGTTTGGTTGACTTCTGCGCAGCGGTTTGGGAGTTAACATCAAAATTACATTTCTCGGCCATATCGCATTGATCTCATTGTGAAAAGGCTTAAATGGCTTTTTTGACCTAAGTTTGAGGATTGCGCTCAAACAAAATGTCCTAGAACAAAATTTTCAAATGTAACTACTAGATTGTGATACAATACACTATTGGGTGAAGTTTGGTTGACTTCTGCGCAGCGGTTTGGGAGTTAACATCAAAATTACATTTCTCGGCCATATCGCATAGATCTCACTGTGAAAAGGCTTAAATGGCTTTTTTGACCTAAGTTTGAGGATTGCGCTCAAATCAAATGTCCTAGAACCAAATTTCCACATGTAACTACTAGATTGTGATACAATACACTAATGGGTGAAGTTTGGTTGACTTCTGCGCAGCGGTTTGGGAGTTAACATCAAAATTACATTTCTCGGCCATATCGCATAGATCTCACTGTGAAAAGGCTTAAATGGCTTTTTTGACCTAAGTTTAATAATTGCGCTCAAACCAAATGTCCTAGAACGAAATTTCCACATGTAACTACTAGATTGTGATACAATACACTAATGGGTGAAGTTTGGTTGACTTCTGCGCAGCGGTTTGGGAGTTAACATCAAAATTACATTTCTCGGCCATATCGCTTAGATCTCACTGTGAAAAGGCTTAAATGGGTTTTTTGACCTAAGTTTGAGGATTGCGCTCAAATCAAATGTCCTAGAACCAAATTTCCACATGTAACTACTAGATTGTGATACAATACACTAATGGGTGAAGTTTGGTTGACTTCTGCGCAGCGGTTTGGGAGTTAACATCAAAATTACATTTCTCGGCCATATCGCATAGATCTCACTGTGAAAAGGCTTAAATGGCTTTTTTGACCTAAGTTTGAGGATTGCGCTCAAATCAAATGTCCTAGAACCAAATTTCCACATGTAACTACTAGATTGTGATACAATACACTAATGGGTGAAGTTTGGTTGACTTCTGCGCAGCGGTTTGGGAGTTAACATCAAAATTACATTTCTCGGCCATATCGCATAGATCTCACGGTGAAAAGGCTTAAATGACTTTTTAAATTAAATTTGATGATTGCGCTCAAATCAAATGTCCTAGAACCAAATTTCCACATGTAACTACTAGATTGTGATACAATACACTAATGGGTGAAGTTTGGTTGACTTCTGCGCAGCGGTTTGGGAGTTAACATCAAAATTACATTTCTCGGCCATATCGCATAGATCTCACTGTGAAAAGGCTTAAATGACTTTTTAAATTAAGTTTGATGATTGCGTTCAAACAAAATGTCCTAGAACAAAATTTTCAAATGTAACTACTAGATTGTGATACAATACACTATTGGGTGAAGTTTGGTTGACTTCTGCGCAGCGGTTTGGGAGTTAACATCAAAATTACATTTCTCGGCCATATCGCATAGATCTCACTGTGAAAAGGCTTAAATGGCTTTTTTGACCTAAGTTTGAGGATTGCGCTCAAATCAAATGTCCTAGAACCAAATTTCCACATGTAACTACTAGATTGTGATACAATACACTAATGGGTGAAGTTTGGTTGACTTCTGCGCAGCGGTTTGGGAGTTAACATCAAAATTACATTTCTCGGCCATATCGCATAGATCTCACTGTGAAAAGGCTTAAATGGCTTTTTTGACCTAAGTTTAATAATTGCGCTCAAACCAAATGTCCTAGAACGAAATTTCCACATGTAACTACTAGATTGTGATACAATACACTAATGGGTGAAGTTTGGTTGACTTCTGCGCAGCGGTTTGGGAGTTAACATCAAAATTACATTTCTCGGCCATATCGCTTAGATCTCACTGTGAAAAGGCTTAAATGGCTTTTTTGACCTAAGTTTGAGGATTGCGCTCAAATCAAATGTCCTAGAACCAAATTTCCACATGTAACTACTAGATTGTGATACAATACACTAATGGGTGAAGTTTGGTTGACTTCTGCGCAGCGGTTTGGGAGTTAACATCAAAATTACATTTCTCGGCCATATCGCATAGATCTCACTGTGAAAAGGCTTAAATGACTTTTTTAATTAAGTTTGATGATTGCGTTCAAACAAAATGTCCTAGAACAAAATTTTCAAATGTAACTACTAGATTGTGATACAATACACTATTGGGTGAAGTTTGGTTGACTTCTGCGCAGCGGTTTGGGAGTTAACATCAAAATTACATTTCTCGGCCATATCGCATAGATCTCACTGTGAAAAGGCTTAAATGGCTTTTTTGACCTAAGTTTGAGGATTGCGCTCAAATCAAATGTCCTAGAACCAAATTTCCACATGTAACTACTAGATTGTGATACAATACACTAATGGGTGAAATTTGGTTGACTTCTGCGCAGCGGTTTGGGAGTTAACATCAAAATTACATTTCTCGGCCATATCGCATAGATCTCACTGTGAAAAGGCTTAAATGGCTTTTTTGACCTAAGTTTAATAATTGCGCTCAAACCAAATGTCCTAGAACGAAATTTTCAAATGTAACTACTAGAATGTGATACAATACACTATTGGGTGAAGTTTGGTTGACTTCTGCGCAGCGGTTTGGGAGTTAACATCAAAATTACATTTCTCGGCCATATCGCATAGATCTCACTGTGAAAAGGCTTAAATGGCTTTTTTGACCTAAGTTTGAGGATTGCGCTCAAATCAAATGTCCTAGAACTAAATTTCCAAATGTAACTACTAGATTGTGATAAAATACACTATTGTGTGAAGTTTGGTTGACTTCTGCGCAGCGGTTTGGGAGTTATCAAAATTACATTTCTCGGCCATATCGCATAGATCTCACTGTGAAAAGGCTTAAATGGCTTTTTTGACCTAAGTTTGAGGATTGCGCTCAAATCAAATGTCCTAGAACCAAATTTCCACATGTAACTACTAGATTGTGATACAATACACTAATGGGTGAAGTTTGGTTGACTTCTGCGCAGCGGTTTGGGAGTGAACATCAAAATTACATTTCTCGGCCATATCGCATAGATCTCACTGTGAAAAGGCTTAAATGGCTTTTTTGACCTAAGTTTGAGGATTGCGCTCAAATCAAATGTCCAATAACCAAATTTCCACATGTAACTACTAGATTGTGATACAATACACTAATGGGTGAAGTTTGGTTGACTTCTGCGCAGCAGTTTTAGAGTTAACATCAAAATTACATTTCTCGGCCATATCGCATAGATCTCACTGTGAAAAGGCTAAAATGACTTTTTTAATTAAGTTTGATGATTGCGTTCAAACAAAATGTCCTAGAACAAAATTTTCAAATGTAACTACTAGATTGTGATACAATACACTATTGGGTGAAGTTTGGTTGACTTCTGCGCAGCGGTTTGGGAGTGAACATCAAAATTACATTTCTCGGCCATATCGCATAGATCTCACTGTGAAAAGGCTTAAATGGCTTTTTTGACCTAAGTTTGAGGATTGCGCTCAAATCAAATGTCCTATAACCAAATTTCCACATGTAACTACTAGATTGTGATACAATACACTAATGGGTGAAGTTTGGTTGACTTCTGCGCAGCGGTTTGGGAGTTAACATCAAAATTACATTTCTCGGCCATATCGCATAGATCTCACTGTGAAAAGGCTTAAATGACTTTTTTAATTAAGTTTGATGATTGCGTTCAAAAAAAATGTCCTAGAACAAAATTTTCAAATGTAACTACTAGATTGTGATACAATACACTATTGGGTGAAGTTTGGTTGACTTCTGCGCAGC
The DNA here is from genome assembly GCF_030265065.1 of Corythoichthys intestinalis. Classification (NCBI taxonomy): domain Eukaryota; kingdom Metazoa; phylum Chordata; class Actinopteri; order Syngnathiformes; family Syngnathidae; genus Corythoichthys; species Corythoichthys intestinalis. The sequence goes on along the minus strand of NW_026651604.1, from coordinate 1,047,974 downwards.
GGTTTGGGAGTTAACATCAAAATTACATTTCTCGGCCATATCGCATAGATCTCACTGTGAAAAGGCTTAAATGGCTTTTTTGACCTAAGTTTGAGGATTGCGCTCAAATCAAATGTCCTAGAACCAAATTTCCACATGTAACTACTAGATTGTGATACAATACACTAATGGGTGAAGTTTGGTTGACTTCTGCGCAGCGGTTTGGGAGTTAACATCAAAATTACATTTCTCGGCCATATCGCATAGATCTCACTGTGAAAAGGCTTAAATGGCTTTTTTGACCTAAGTTTAATAATTGCGCTCAAACCAAATGTCCTAGAACGAAATTTTCAAATGTAACTACTAGAATGTGATACAATACACTATTGGGTGAAGTTTGGTTGACTTCTGCGCAGCGGTTTGGGAGTTAACATCAAAATTACATTTCTCGGCCATATCGCATAGATCTCACTGTGAAAAGGCTTAAATGGCTTTTTTGACCTAAGTTTGAGGATTGCGCTCAAACAAAATGTCCTAGAACAAAATTTTCAAATGTAACTACTAGATTGTGATACAATACACTATTGGGTGAAGTTTGGTTGACTTCTGCGCAGCGGTTTGGGAGTTAACATCAAAATTACATTTCTCGGCCATATCGCATAGATCTCACTGTGAAAAGGCTTAAATGGCTTTTTTGACCTAAGTTTGAGGATTGCGCTCAAATCAAATGTCCTAGAACCAAATTTCCACATGTAACTACTAGATTGTGATACAATACACTAATGGGTGAAGTTTGGTTGACTTCTGCGCAGCGGTTTGGGAGTTAACATCAAAATTACATTTCTCGGCCATATCGCATAGATCTCACTGTGAAAAGGCTTAAATGACTTTTTTAATTAAGTTTGATGATTGCGTTCAAACAAAATGTCCTAGAACGAAATTTTAAAATGTAACTACTAGAATGTGATACAATACACTATTGGGTGAAGTTTGGTTGACTTCTGCGCAGCGGTTTGGGAGTTAACATCAAAATTACATTTCTCGGCCATATCGCATAGATCTCACTGTGAAAAGGCTTAAATGGCTTTTTTGACCTAAGTTTGAGGATTGCGCTCAAATCAAATGTCCTAGAACCAAATTTCCACATGTAACTACTAGATTGTGATACAATACACTAATGGGTGAAGTTTGGTTGACTTCTGCGCAGCGGTTTGGGAGTTAACATCAAAATTACATTTCTCGGCCATATCGCATAGATCTCACTCTGAAAAGGCTTAAATGGCTTTTTTGACCTAAGTTTAATAATTGCGCTCAAACCAAATGTCCTAGAACGAAATTTCCACATGTAACTACAACATTGTGATTCAATACACTAATGGGTGAAGTTTGGTTGACTTCTGCGCAGCGGTTTGGGAGTTAACATCAAAATTACATTTCTCGGCCATATCGCATAGATCTCACTGTGAAAAGGCTTAAATGGCTTTTTTGACCTAAGTTTGAGGATTGCGCTCAAATCAAATGTCCTAGAACCAAATTTCCACATGTAACTACTAGATTGTGATACAATACACTAATGGGTGAAGTTTGGTTGACTTCTGCGCAGCGGTTTGGGAGTTAACATCAAAATTACATTTCTCGGCCATATCGCATAGATCTCACTGTGAAAAGGCTTAAATGGCTTTTTTGACCTAAGTTTAATAATTGCGCTCAAACCAAATGTCCTAGAACGAAATTTCCACATGTAACTACTACATTGTGATACAATACACTAATGGGTGAAGTTTGGTTGACTTCTGCGCAGCGGTTTGGGAGTTAACATCAAAATTACATTTCTCGGCCATATCGCATAGATCTCACTGTGAAAAGGCTTAAATGACTTTTTTAATTAAGTTTAAAGATTGCGTTCAAAAAAAATGTCCTAGAACAAAATTTTCAAATGTAACTACTAGATTGTGATACAATACACTATTGGGTGAAGTTTGGTTGACTTCTGCGCAGCGGTTTGGGAGTTAACATCAAAATTACATTTCTCGGCCATATCGCATAGATCTCACTGTGAAAAGGCTTAAATGGCTTTTTTGACCTAAGTTTGAGGATAGCGCTCAAATCAAATGTCCTAGAACCAAATTTCCACATGTAACTACTAGATTGTGATACAATACACTAATGGGTGAAGTTTGGTTGACTTCTGCGCAGCGGTTTGGGAGTTAACATCAAAATTACATTTCTCGGCCATATCGCATAGATCTCACTGTGAAAAGGCTTAAATGGCTTTTTTGACCTAAGTTTAATAATTGCGCTCAAACCAAATGTCCTAGAACGAAATTTTCAAATGTAACTACTAGAATGTGATACAATACACTATTGGGTGAAGTTTGGTTGACTTCTGCGCAGCGGTTTGGGAGTTAACATCAAAATTACATTTCTCGGCCATATCGCATTGATCTCACTGTGAAAAGGCTTAAATGGCTTTTTTGACCTAAGTTTGAGGATTGCGCTCAAACAAAATGTCCTAGAACAAAATTTTCAAATGTAACTACTAGATTGTGATACAATACACTATTGGGTGAAGTTTGGTTGACTTCTGCGCAGCGGTTTGGGAGTTAACATCAAAATTACATTTCTCGGCCATATCGCATAGATCTCACTGTGAAAAGGCTTAAATGGCTTTTTTGACCTAAGTTTGAGGATTGCGCTCAAATCAAATGTCCTAGAACCAAATTTCCACATGTAACTACTAGATTGTGATACAATACACTAATGGGTGAAGTTTGGTTGACTTCTGCGCAGCGGTTTGGGAGTTAACATCAAAATTACATTTCTCGGCCATATCGCATAGATCTCACTGTGAAAAGGCTTAAATGACTTTTTTAATTAAGTTTGATGATTGCGTTCAAACAAAATGTCCTAGAACGAAATTTTAAAATGTAACTACTAGAATGTGATACAATACACTATTGGGTGAAGTTTGGTTGACTTCTGCGCAGCGGTTTGGGAGTTAACATCAAAATTACATTTCTCGGCCATATCGCATAGATCTCACTGTGAAAAGGCTTAAATGGCTTTTTTGACCTAAGTTTGAGGATTGCGCTCAAATCAAATGTCCTAGAACCAAATTTCCACATGTAACTACTAGATTGTGATACAATACACTAATGGGTGAAGTTTGGTTGACTTCTGCGCAGCGGTTTGGGAGTTAACATCAAAATTAAATTTCTCGGCCATATCGCATAGATCTCACTGTGAAAAGGCTTAAATGGCTTTTTTGACCTAAGTTTAATAATTGCGCTCAAACCAAATGTCCTAGAACGAAATTTCCACATGTAACTACTACATTGTGATACAATACACTAATGGGTGAAGTTTGGTTGACTTCTGCGCATCAGTTTGGGAGTTAACATCAAAATTACATTTCTCGGCCATATCGCTTAGATCTCACTGTGAAAAGGCTTAAATGGCTTTTTTGACCTAAGTTTGAGGATTGCGCTCAAATCAAATGTCCTAGAACCAAATTTCCACATGTAACTACTAGATTGTGATACAATACACTAATGGGTGAAGTTTGGTTGACTTCTGCGCAGCGGTTTGGGAGTTAACATCAAAATTACATTTCTCGGCCATATCGCATAGATCTCACTGTGAAAAGGCTTAAATGGCTTTTTTGACCTAAGTTTGAGGATTGCGCTCAAATCAAATGTCCTAGAACCAAATTTCCACATGTAACTACTAGATTGTGATACAATACACTAATGGGTGAAGTTTGGTTGACTTCTGCGCAGCGGTTTGGGAGTTAACATCAAAATTACATTTCTCGGCCATATCGCATAGATCTCACTGTGAAAAGGCTTAAATGGCTTTTTTGACCTAAGTTTAATAATTGCGCTCAAACCAAATGTCCTAGAACGAAATTTTCAAATGTAACTACTAGAATGTGATACAATACACTATTGGGTGAAGTTTGGTTGACTTCTGCGCAGCGGTTTGGGAGTTAACATCAAAATTACATTTCTCGGCCATATCGCATAGATCTCACTGTGAAAAGGCTTAAATGGCTTTTTTGACCTAAGTTTGAGGATTGCGCTCAAATCAAATGTCCTAGAACCAAATTTCCACATGTAACTACTAGATTGTGAGACAATACACTATTGGGTGAAGTTTGGTTGACTTCTGCGCAGCGGTTTGGGAGTTAACATCAAAATTACATTTCTCGGCCATATCGCATAGATCTCACTGTGAAAAGGCTTAAATGGCTTTTTTGACCTAAGTTTGAGGATTGCGCTCAAATCAAATGTCCTAGAACCAAATTTCCACATGTAACTACTAGATTGTGATACAATACACTAATGGGTGAAGTTTGGTTGACTTCTGCGCAGCGGTTTGGGAGTTAACATCAAAATTACATTTCTCGGCCATATCGCATAGATCTCACTGTGAAAAGGCTTAAATGACTTTTTTAATTAAGTTTGATGATTGCGTTCAAACAAAATGTCCTAGAACAAAATTTTCAAATGTAACTACTAGATTGTGATACAATACACTATTGGGTGAAGTTTGGTTGACTTCTGCGCAGCGGTTTGGGAGTTAACATCAAAATTACATTTCTCGGCCATATCGCATAGATCTCACTGTGAAAAGGCTTAAATGACTTTTTTAATTAAGTTTAATGATTGCGCTCAAACCAAATGTCCTAGAACGAAATTTTCAAATGTAACTACTAGAATGTGATACAATACACTATTGGGTGAAGTTTAGTTGACTTCTGCGCAGCGGTTTGGGAGTTAACATCAAAATTACATTTCTCGGCCATATCGCATAGATCTCACTGTGAAAAGGCTTAAATGGCTTTTTTGACCTAAGTTTAATGATTGCGCTCAAACCAAATGTCCTAGAACGAAATTTTCAAATGTAACTACTAGAATGTGATACAATACACTATTGGGTGAAGTTTGGTTGACTTCTGCGCAGCGGTTTGGGAGTTAACATCAAAATTACATTTCTCGGCCATATCGCATAGATCTCACTGTGAAAAGGCTTAAATGGCTTTTTTGACCTAAGTTTGAGGATTGCGCTCAAACAAAATGTCCTAGAACAAAATTTTCAAATGTAACTACTAGATTGTGATACAATACACTATTGGGTGAAGTTTGGTTGACTTCTGCGCAGCGGTTTGGGAGTTAACATCAAAATTACATTTCTCGGCCATATCGCATAGATCTCACTGTGAAAAGGCTTAAATGACTTTTTTAATTAAGTTTGATGATTGCGCTCAAACAAAATGTCCTAGAACAAAATTTTCAAATGTAACTACTAGAATGTGATACAATACACTATTGGGTGAAGTTTGGTTGACTTCTGCGCAGCGGTTTGGGAGTTAACATCAAAATTACATTTCTCGGCCATATCGCATAGATCTCACTGTGAAAAGGCTTAAATGACTTTTTTAATTAAGTTTGATGATTGCGTTCAAACAAAATGTCCTAGAACAAAATTTTCAAATGTAACTACTAGAATGTGATACAATACACTATTGGGTGAAGTTTGGTTGACTTCTGCGCAGCGGTTTGGGAGTTAACATCAAAATTACATTTCTCGGCCATATCGCATTGATCTCACTGTGAAAAGGCTTAAATGGCTTTTTTGACCTAAGTTTGAGGATTGCGCTCAAACAAAATGTCCTAGAACAAAATTTTCAAATGTAACTACTAGATTGTGATACAATACACTATTGGGTGAAGTTTGGTTGACTTCTGCGCAGCGGTTTGGGAGTTAACATCAAAATTACATTTCTCGGCCATATCGCATAGATCTCACTGTGAAAAGGCTTAAATGGCTTTTTTGACCTAAGTTTGAGGATTGCGCTCAAATCAAATGTCCTAGAACCAAATTTCCACATGTAACTACTAGATTGTGATACAATACACTAATGGGTGAAGTTTGGTTGACTTCTGCGCAGCAGTTTTAGAGTTAACATCAAAATTACATTTCTCGGCCATATCGCATAGATCTCACTGTGAAAAGGCTTAAATGACTTTTTTAATTAAGTTTGATGATTGCGTTCAAACAAAATGTCCTAGAACGAAATTTTAAAATGTAACTACTAGAATGTGATACAATACACTATTGGGTGAAGTTTGGTTGACTTCTGCGCAGCGGTTTGGGAGTTAACATCAAAATTACATTTCTCGGCCATATCGCATAGATCTCACTGTGAAAAGGCTTAAATGGCTTTTTTGACCTAAGTTTGAGGATTGCGCTCAAATCAAATGTCCTAGAACCAAATTTCCACATGTAACTACTAGATTGTGATACAATACACTAATGGGTGAAGTTTGGTTGACTTCTGCGCAGCGGTTTGGGAGTTAACATCAAAATTAAATTTCTCGGCCATATCGCATAGATCTCACTGTGAAAAGGCTTAAATGGCTTTTTTGACCTAAGTTTAATAATTGCGCTCAAACCAAATGTCCTAGAACGAAATTTCCACATGTAACTACTACATTGTGATACAATACACTAATGGGTGAAGTTTGGTTGACTTCTGCGCATCAGTTTGGGAGTTAACATCAAAATTACATTTCTCGGCCATATCGCTTAGATCTCACTGTGAAAAGGCTTAAATGGCTTTTTTGACCTAAGTTTGAGGATTGCGCTCAAATCAAATGTCCTAGAACCAAATTTCCACATGTAACTACTAGATTGTGATACAATACACTAATGGGTGAAGTTTGGTTGACTTCTGTGCAGCGGTTTGGGAGTTAACATCAAAATTACATTTCTCGGCCATATCGCATAGATCTCACTGTGAAAAGGCTTAAATGGCTTTTTTGACCTAAGTTTGAGGATTGCGCTCAAATCAAATGTCCTAGAACCAAATTTCCACATGTAACTACTAGATTGTGATACAATACACTAATGGGTGAAGTTTGGTTGACTTCTGCGCAGCGGTTTGGGAGTTAACATCAAAATTACATTTCTCGGCCATATCGCATAGATCTCACTGTGAAAAGGCTTAAATGGCTTTTTTGACCTAAGTTTAATAATTGCGCTCAAACCAAATGTCCTAGAACGAAATTTTCAAATGTAACTACTAGAATGTGATACAATACACTATTGGGTGAAGTTTGGTTGACTTCTGCGCAGCGGTTTGGGAGTTAACATCAAAATTACATTTCTCGGCCATATCGCATAGATCTCACTGTGAAAAGGCTTAAATGGCTTTTTTGACCTAAGTTTGAGGATTGCGCTCAAATCAAATGTCCTAGAACCAAATTTCCACATGTAACTACTAGATTGTGATACAATACACTATTGGGTGAAGTTTGGTTGACTTCTGCGCAGCGGTTTGGGAGTTAACATCAAAATTACATTTCTCGGCCATATCGCATAGATCTCACTGTGAAAAGGCTTAAATGGCTTTTTTGACCTAAGTTTGAGGATTGCGCTCAAATCAAATGTCCTAGAACCAAATTTCCACATGTAACTACTAGATTGTGATACAATACACTAATGGGTGAAGTTTGGTTGACTTCTGCGCAGCGGTTTGGGAGTTAACATCAAAATTACATTTCTCGGCCATATCGCATAGATCTCACTGTGAAAAGGCTTAAATGGCTTTTTTGACCTAAGTTTAATAATTGCGCTCAAACCAAATGTCCTAGAACGAAATTTTCAAATGTAACTACTAGAATGTGATACAATACACTATTGGGTGAAGTTTGGTTGACTTCTGCGCAGCGGTTTGGGAGTTAACATCAAAATTACATTTCTCGGCCATATCGCATTGATCTCACTGTGAAAAGGCTTAAATGGCTTTTTTGACCTAAGTTTGAGGATTGCGCTCAAACAAAATGTCCTAGAACAAAATTTTCAAATGTAACTACTAGATTGTGATACAATACACTATTGGGTGAAGTTTGGTTGACTTCTGCGCAGCGGTTTGGGAGTTAACATCAAAATTACATTTCTCGGCCATATCGCATAGATCTCACTGTGAAAAGGCTTAAATGGCTTTTTTGACCTAAGTTTGAGGATTGCGCTCAAATCAAATGTCCTAGAACCAAATTTCCACATGTAACTACTAGATTGTGATACAATACACTAATGGGTGAAGTTTGGTTGACTTCTGCGCAGCGGTTTGGGAGTTAACATCAAAATTACATTTCTCGGCCATATCGCATAGATCTCACTGTGAAAAGGCTTAAATGACTTTTTTAATTAAGTTTGATGATTGCGTTCAAACAAAATGTCCTAGAACGAAATTTTAAAATGTAACTACTAGAATGTGATACAATACACTATTGGGTGAAGTTTGGTTGACTTCTGCGCAGCGGTTTGGGAGTTAACATCAAAATTACATTTCTCGGCCATATCGCATAGATCTCACTGTGAAAAGGCTTAAATGGCTTTTTTGACCTAAGTTTGAGGATTGCGCTCAAATCAAATGTCCTAGAACCAAATTTCCACATGTAACTACTAGATTGTGATACAATACACTAATGGGTGAAGTTTGGTTGACTTCTGCGCAGCGGTTTGGGAGTTAACATCAAAATTAAATTTCTCGGCCATATCGCATAGATCTCACTGTGAAAAGGCTTAAATGGCTTTTTTGACCTAAGTTTAATAATTGCGCTCAAACCAAATGTCCTAGAACGAAATTTCCACATGTAACTACTACATTGTGATACAATACACTAATGGGTGAAGTTTGGTTGACTTCTGCGCATCAGTTTGGGAGTTAACATCAAAATTACATTTCTCGGCCATATCGCTTAGATCTCACTGTGAAAAGGCTTAAATGGCTTTTTTGACCTAAGTTTGAGGATTGCGCTCAAATCAAATGTCCTAGACCCAAATTTCCACATGTAACTACTAGATTGTGATACAATACACTAATGGGTGAAGTTTGGTTGACTTCTGCGCAGCGGTTTGGGAGTTAACATCAAAATTACATTTCTCGGCCATATCGCATAGATCTCACTGTGAAAAGGCTTAAATGGCTTTTTTGACCTAAGTTTGAGGATTGCGCTCAAATCAAATGTCCTAGAACCAAATTTCCACATGTAACTACTAGATTGTGATACAATACACTAATGGGTGAAGTTTGGTTGACTTCTGCGCAGCGGTTTGGGAGTTAACATCAAAATTACATTTCTCAGCCATATCGCATAGATCTCACTGTGAAAAGGCTTAAATGGCTTTTTTGACCTAAGTTTAATAATTGCGCTCAAACCAAATGTCCTAGAACGAAATTTTCAAATGTAACTACTAGAATGTGATACAATACACTATTGGGTGAAGTTTGGTTGACTTCTGCGCAGCGGTTTGGGAGTTAACATCAAAATTACATTTCTCGGCCATATCGCATAGATCTCACTGTGAAAAGGCTTAAATGGCTTTTTTGACCTAAGTTTGAGGATTGCGCTCAAATCAAATGTCCTAGAACCAAATTTCCACATGTAACTACTAGATTGTGAGACAATACACTATTGGGTGAAGTTTGGTTGACTTCTGCGCAGCGGTTTGGGAGTTAACATCAAAATTACATTTCTCGGCCATATCGCATAGATCTCACTGTGAAAAGGCTTAAATGGCTTTTTTGACCTAAGTTTGAGGATTGCGCTCAAATCAAATGTCCTAGAACCAAATTTCCACATGTAACTACTAGATTGTGATACAATACACTAATGGGTGAAGTTTGGTTGACTTCTGCGCAGCGGTTTGGGAGTTAACATCAAAATTACATTTCTCGGCCATATCGCATAGATCTCACTGTGAAAAGGCTTAAATGACTTTTTTAATTAAGTTTGATGATTGCGTTCAAACAAAATGTCCTAGAACAAAATTTTCAAATGTAACTACTAGATTGTGATACAATACACTATTGGGTGAAGTTTGGTTGACTTCTGCGCAGCGGTTTGGGAGTTAACATCAAAATTACATTTCTCGGCCATATCGCATAGATCTCACTGTGAAAAGGCTTAAATGACTTTTTTAATTAAGTTTAATGATTGCGCTCAAACCAAATGTCCTAGAACGAAATTTTCAAATGTAACTACTAGAATGTGATACAATACACTATTGGGTGAAGTTTAGTTGACTTCTGCGCAGCGGTTTGGGAGTTAACATCAAAATTACATTTCTCGGCCATATCGCATAGATCTCACTGTGAAAAGGCTTAAATGGCTTTTTTGACCTAAGTTTAATGATTGCGCTCAAACCAAATGTCCTAGAACGAAATTTTCAAATGTAACTACTAGAATGTGATACAATACACTATTGGGTGAAGTTTGGTTGACTTCTGCGCAGCGGTTTGGGAGTTAACATCAAAATTACATTTCTCGGCCATATCGCATAGATCTCACTGTGAAAAGGCTTAAATGGCTTTTTTGACCTAAGTTTGAGGATTGCGCTCAAACAAAATGTCCTAGAACAAAATTTTCAAATGTAACTACTAGATTGTGATACAATACACTATTGGGTGAAGTTTGGTTGACTTCTGCGCAGCGGTTTGGGAGTTAACATCAAAATTACATTTCTCGGCCATATCGCATAGATCTCACTGTGAAAAGGCTTAAATGACTTTTTTAATTAAGTTTGATGATTGCGCTCAAACAAAATGTCCTAGAACAAAATTTTCAAATGTAACTACTAGAATGTGATACAATACACTATTGGGTGAAGTTTGGTTGACTTCTGCGCAGCGGTTTGGGAGTTAACATCAAAATTACATTTCTCGGCCATATCGCATAGATCTCACTGTGAAAAGGCTTAAATGACTTTTTTAATTAAGTTTGATGATTGCGTTCAAACAAAATGTCCTAGAACAAAATTTTCAAATGTAACTACTAGAATGTGATACAATACACTATTGGGTGAAGTTTGGTTGACTTCTGCGCAGCGGTTTGGGAGTTAACATCAAAATTACATTTCTCGGCCATATCGCATTGATCTCACTGTGAAAAGGCTTAAATGGCTTTTTTGACCTAAGTTTGAGGATTGCGCTAAAACAAAATGTCCTAGAACAAAATTTTCAAATGTAACTACTAGATTGTGATACAATACACTATTGGGTGAAGTTTGGTTGACTTCTGCGCAGCGGTTTGGGAGTTAACATCAAAATTACATTTCTCGGCCATATCGCATAGATCTCACTGTGAAAAGGCTTAAATGGCTTTTTTGACCTAAGTTTGAGGATTGCGCTCAAATCAAATGTCCTAGAACCAAATTTCCACATGTAACTACTAGATTGTGATACAATACACTAATGGGTGAAGTTTGGTTGACTTCTGCGCAGCAGTTTTAGAGTTAACATCAAAATTACATTTCTCGGCCATATCGCATAGATCTCACTGTGAAAAGGCTTAAATGACTTTTTTAATTAAGTTTGATGATTGCGTTCAAACAAAATGTCCTAGAACGAAATTTTAAAATGTAACTACTAGAATGTGATACAATACACTATTGGGTGAAGTTTGGTTGACTTCTGCGCAGCGGTTTGGGAGTTAACATCAAAATTACATTTCTCGGCCATATCGCATAGATCTCACTGTGAAAAGGCTTAAATGGCTTTTTTGACCTAAGTTTGAGGATTGCGCTCAAATCAAATGTCCTAGAACCAAATTTCCACATGTAACTACTAGATTGTGATACAATACACTAATGGGTGAAGTTTGGTTGACTTCTGCGCAGCGGTTTGGGAGTTAACATCAAAATTAAATTTCTCGGCCATATCGCATAGATCTCACTGTGAAAAGGCTTAAATGGCTTTTTTGACCTAAGTTTAATAATTGCGCTCAAACCAAATGTCCTAGAACGAAATTTCCACATGTAACTACTACATTGTGATACAATACACTAATGGGTGAAGTTTGGTTGACTTCTGCGCATCAGTTTGGGAGTTAACATCAAAATTACATTTCTCGGCCATATCGCTTAGATCTCACTGTGAAAAGGCTTAAATGGCTTTTTTGACCTAAGTTTGAGGATTGCGCTCAAATCAAATGTCCTAGAACCAAATTTCCACATGTAACTACTAGATTGTGATACAATACACTAATGGGTGAAGTTTGGTTGACTTCTGCGCAGCGGTTTGGGAGTTAACATCAAAATTACATTTCTCGGCCATATCGCATAGATCTCACTGTGAAAAGGCTTAAATGGCTTTTTTGACCTAAGTTTGAGGATTGCGCTCAAATCAAATGTCCTAGAACCAAATTTCCACATGTAACTACTAGATTGTGATACAATACACTAATGGGTGAAGTTTGGTTGACTTCTGCGCAGCGGTTTGGGAGTTAACATCAAAATTACATTTCTCGGCCATATCGCATAGATCTCACTGTGAAAAGGCTTAAATGGCTTTTTTGACCTAAGTTTAATAATTGCGCTCAAACCAAATGTCCTAGAACGAAATTTTCAAATGTAACTACTAGAATGTGATACAATACACTATTGGGTGAAGTTTGGTTGACTTCTGCGCAGCGGTTTGGGAGTTAACATCAAAATTACATTTCTCGGCCATATCGCATAGATCTCACTGTGAAAAGGCTTAAATGGCTTTTTTGACCTAAGTTTGAGGATTGCGCTCAAATCAAATGTCCTAGAACCAAATTTCCACATGTAACTACTAGATTGTGATACAATACACTATTGGGTGAAGTTTGGTTGACTTCTGCGCAGCGGTTTGGGAGTTAACATCAAAATTACATTTCTCGGCCATATCGCATAGATCTCACTGTGAAAAGGCTTAAATGGCTTTTTTGACCTAAGTTTGAGGATTGCGCTCAAATCAAATGTCCTAGAACCAAATTTCCACATGTAACTACTAGATTGTGATACAATACACTAATGGGTGAAGTTTGGTTGACTTCTGCGCAGCGGTTTGGGAGTTAACATCAAAATTACATTTCTCGGCCATATCGCATAGATCTCACTGTGAAAAGGCTTAAATGACTTTTTTAATTAAGTTTGATGATTGCGTTCAAACAAAATGTCCTAGAACAAAATTTTCAAATGTAACTACTAGATTGTGATACAATACACTATTGGGTGAAGTTTGGTTGACTTCTGCGCAGCGGTTTGGGAGTTAACATCAAAATTACATTTCTCGGCCATATCGCATAGATCTCACTGTGAAAAGGCTTAAATGACTTTTTTAATTAAGTTTAATGATTGCGCTCAAACCAAATGTCCTAGAACGAAATTTTCAAATGTAACTACTAGAATGTGATACAATACACTATTGGGTGAAGTTTAGTTGACTTCTGCGCAGCGGTTTGGGAGTTAACATCAAAATTACATTTCTCGGCCATATCGCATAGATCTCACTGTGAAAAGGCTTAAATGGCTTTTTTGACCTAAGTTTAATGATTGCGCTCAAACCAAATGTCCTAGAACGAAATTTTCAAATGTAACTACTAGAATGTGATACAATACACTATTGGGTGAAGTTTGGTTGACTTCTGCGCAGCGGTTTGGGAGTTAACATCAAAATTACATTTCTCGGCCATATCGCATAGATCTCACTGTGAAAAGGCTTAAATGGCTTTTTTGACCTAAGTTTGAGGATTGCGCTCAAACAAAATGTCCTAGAACAAAATTTTCAAATGTAACTACTAGATTGTGATACAATACACTATTGGGTGAAGTTTGGTTGACTTCTGCGCAGCGGTTTGGGAGTTAACATCAAAATTACATTTCTCGGCCATATCGCATAGATCTCACTGTGAAAAGGCTTAAATGACTTTTTTAATTAAGTTTGATGATTGCGCTCAAACAAAATGTCCTAGAACAAAATTTTCAAATGTAACTACTAGAATGTGATACAATACACTATTGGGTGAAGTTTGGTTGACTTCTGCGCAGCGGTTTGGGAGTTAACATCAAAATTACATTTCTCGGCCATATCGCATAGATCTCACTGTGAAAAGGCTTAAATGACTTTTTTAATTAAGTTTGATGATTGCGTTCAAACAAAATGTCCTAGAACAAAATTTTCAAATGTAACTACTAGAATGTGATACAATACACTATTGGGTGAAGTTTGGTTGACTTCTGCGCAGCGGTTTGGGAGTTAACATCAAAATTACATTTCTCGGCCATATCGCATTGATCTCACTGTGAAAAGGCTTAAATGGCTTTTTTGACCTAAGTTTGAGGATTGCGCTCAAACAAAATGTCCTAGAACAAAATTTTCAAATGTAACTACTAGATTGTGATACAATACACTATTGGGTGAAGTTTGGTTGACTTCTGCGCAGCGGTTTGGGAGTTAACATCAAAATTACATTTCTCGGCCATATCGCATAGATCTCACTGTGAAAAGGCTTAAATGGCTTTTTTGACCTAAGTTTGAGGATTGCGCTCAAATCAAATGTCCTAGAACCAAATTTCCACATGTAACTACTAGATTGTGATACAATACACTAATGGGTGAAGTTTGGTTGACTTCTGCGCAGCAGTTTTAGAGTTAACATCAAAATTACATTTCTCGGCCATATCGCATAGATCTCACTGTGAAAAGGCTTAAATGACTTTTTTAATTAAGTTTGATGATTGCGTTCAAACAAAATGTCCTAGAACAAAATTTTCAAATGTAACTACTAGATTGTGATACAATACACTATTGGGTGAAGTTTGGTTGACTTCTGCGCAGCGGTTTGGGAGTGAACATCAAAATTACATTTCTCGGCCATATCGCATAGATCTCACTGTGAAAAGGCTTAAATGGCTTTTTTGACCTAAGTTTGAGGATTGCGCTCAAATCAAATGTCCTATAACCAAATTTCCACATGTAACTACTAGATTGTGATGCAATACACTAATGGGTGAAGTTTGGTTGACTTCTGCGCAGCGGTTTGGGAGTTAACATCAAAATTACATTTCTCGGCCATATCGCATAGATCTCACTGTGAAAAGGCTTAAATGACTTTTTTAATTAAGTTTGATGATTGCGTTCAAAAAAAATGTCCTAGAACAAAATTTTCAAATGTAACTACTAGATTGTGATACAATACACTATTGGGTGAAGTTTGGTTGACTTCTGCGCAGCGGTTTGGGAGTTAACATCAAAATTACATTTCTCGGCCATATCGCATAGATCTCACTGTGAAAAGGCTTAAATGGCTTTTTTGACCTAAGTTTGAGGATTGCGCTCAAATCAAATGTCCTAGAACCAAATTTCCACATGTAACTACTAGATTGTGATACAATACACTAATGGGTGAAGTTTGGTTGACTTCTGCGCAGCGGTTTGGGAGTTAACATCAAAATTACATTTCTCGGCCATATCGCATAGATCTCACTGTGAAAAGGCTTAAATGGCTTTTTTGACCTAAGTTTGAGGATTGCGCTCAAATCAAATGTCCTAGAACCAAATTTCCACATGTAACTACTAGATTGTGATACAATACACTAATGGGTGAAGTTTGGTTGACTTCTGCGCAGCGGTTTGGGAGTTAACATCAAAATTACATTTCTCGGCCATATCGCATAGATCTCACTGTGAAAAGGCTTAAATGACTTTTTTAATTAAGTTTGATGATTGCGTTCAAACAAAATGTCCTAGAACGAAATTTTAAAATGTAACTACTAGAATGTGATACAATACACTATTGGGTGAAGTTTGGTTGACTTCTGCGCAGCGGTTTGGGAGTTAACATCAAAATTACATTTCTCGGCCATATCGCATAGATCTCACTGTGAAAAGGCTTAAATGGCTTTTTTGACCTAAGTTTGAGGATTGCGCTCAAATCAAATGTCCTAGAACCAAATTTCCACATGTAACTACTAGATTGTGATACAATACACTAATGGGTGAAGTTTGGTTGACTTCTGCGCAGCGGTTTGGGAGTTAACATCAAAATTACATTTCTCGGCCATATCGCATAGATCTCACTGTGAAAAGGCTTAAATGGCTTTTTTGACCTAAGTTTAATAATTGCGCTCAAACCAAATGTCCTAGAACGAAATTTCCACATGTAACTACTACATTGTGATACAATACACTAATGGGTGAAGTTTGGTTGACTTCTGCGCAGCGGTTTGGGAGTTAACATCAAAATTACATTTCTCGGCCATATCGCATAGATCTCACTGTGAAAAGGCTTAAATGGCTTTTTTGACCTAAGTTTGAGGATTGCGCTCAAACCAAATGTCCTAGAACGAAATTTCCACATGTAACTACTACATTGTGATACAATACACTAATGGGTGAAGTTTGGTTGACTTCTGCGCAGCGGTTTGGGAGTTAACATCAAAATTACATTTCTCGGCCATATCGCATAGAACTCACTGTGAAAAGGCTTAAATGGCTTTTTTGACCTAAGTTTGAGGATTGCGCTCAAACCAAATGTCCTAGAACCAAATTTCCACATGTAACTACTAGATTGTGATACAATACACTAATGGGTGAAGTTTGGTTGACTTCTGCGCAGCGGTTTGGGAGTTAACATCAAAATTACATTTCTCGGCCATATCGCATAGATCTCACTGTGAAAAGGCTTAAATGGCTTTTTTGACCTAAGTTTAATAATTGCGCTCAAACCAAATGTCCTAGAACGAAATTTTCAAATGTAACTACTAGAATGTGATACAATACACTATTGGGTGAAGTTTGGTTGACTTCTGCGCAGCGGTTTGGGAGTTAACATCAAAATTACATTTCTCGGCCATATCGCATTGATCTCACTGTGAAAAGGCTTAAATGGCTTTTTTGACCTAAGTTTGAGGATTGCGCTCAAACAAAATGTCCAAGAACAAAATTTTCAAATGTAACTACTAGATTGTGATACAATACACTATTGGGTGAAGTTTGGTTGACTTCTGCGCAGCGGTTTGGGAGTTAACATCAAAATTACATTTCTCGGCCATATCGCATAGATCTCACTGTGAAAAGGCTTAAATGGCTTTTTTGACCTAAGTTTGAGGATTGCGCTCAAATCAAATGTCCTAGAACCAAATTTCCACATGTAACTACTAGATTGTGATACAATACACTAATGGGTGAAGTTTGGTTGACTTCTGCGCAGCGGTTTGGGAGTTAACATCAAAATTACATTTCTCGGCCATATCGCATACACTGTAAAATATTATAAGTTGACTTTACTAAAAAAAAATATGCAAACTTGCTGCCTTAAAAAAATTAATTTATGTTGACTTAGATGAATTAGATTTGATTAACTTAATTATTTTGAGTTGGCAGTACTCAAATTAACTTAAAAATTTTGGATTATAGTCACTTGTTTATTGTGAGTTGGCAGTACTCAAATTAACTTAAAAAATTTGGATTATAGTCACTTGTTTATTTTGAGTTGGCAGTACTCAAACTAACTTAAATAACTGGATTACAGTAACTTGCTTATTTTGAGTGTACAATACTCAAATTAACTCAAATAATTGGATTGTAGTAACTTTTTTTTTTTTTGAGTGCAGTATTCAAGTGATAATTGTGTATTAATTATCTTTAGTTTTCCATTTCATCCATCATATTCAGGTCAACTTAATTTTCTTGACCTAAAAGAATTCCACAATAGAAATTACAACTGCACATACTAATTTTATTAAAAACACATTATCTAATAGTAATGACCCCCAAAACACAATAAATGGAGAACACTCATTGGATTAACTCAGTGGAATTAAAGTTTACTTTAAAATGCTCAAAAGTGCATTTAATGGGAGACACTGGCTCCTGGCAGGCTGAACAGTGTTTGGTTAATTCTCAGTATCAATGAACAATCAGTGGATTAATTATAAACCCACTTTTGCCAACATTTTGCACTTCATACAAAGTACAGTATAAGTACCTAAGATAACCTTTTGCGACAGAAATTACTGAATAATACCTGAACTGCATCAATGTTCACTCCTATCCTGTGATTTCCAAAGACTAACAGGAGAGATCCTATTTTCATAATTTCAGGACATTAACTTAGCATTGAAGACATGGCAACAAACTAGTTGCCCATTATTTTTATTTATTTATTTAATAGGGACAGTGCACATTGATGAACATCTAAAAAGATGTAAATATGCCAGATTGTAGCAAGTATATGCTAATTTACATCTGTAGTCCCTAAACAGGTGACACAAAGATACAAAAAGGAAAGAAATAACAAAAGATTACAATAAAACAACAATACAATACGTTACTAAGAACTTAAAAGTCAGTGATTGCAAGACTGATTTGCTTTCAACCACTGCTTGAGCTGAGTTTGAAAGTTCGTATTGTGGGACATTGCCTGATGGCCCATTACAACATGAGCTTGAGCTCTGGTAAAGCTAACAGTTCTGATTTCTTCAACAATATTAGTGATCACAACGAACTACAATCAACATTGCCCCATGGTTTAAACTGTGCAGCAGTGATAAAATAAATATAAAAATACAGAACTCTTTTTAAAACACACAACTCAGTTCAAATTCAAATTTCACTTTAACACCTGAAACAGTGAACAAGATACCTTGTTTTTTTCACATCACCAGAAGAGTACATGCAAAACGTGTACTGGAGTTATACACCTCAGAAACCTAAAATCTTACCAAGAATATGTGTCTTATTTTTATTCAAATTCTAATTTCATATTAAGCTCTATCGTCTAAAAAAAAAAGTCTAATTTCTAGTCAAAAGTATGTCATTAGTAGATATATATTTTTTTTCAATCGAAGAAAAAGTAACTTTAAAAAAATCAATTGTAGAAAAAAAGGTTTGAATGTGAAAACATATTTGAGACTCAGAAATTCACATTTCAACACTTTATTTTTCATTGAAACTGTTTTCTTTGATCGAAGCAATCCTTTTTGTGTTTGAGCCATATTATGGGTAGAGGACATTTGTGTCCAAATCATTCAATCCCAATAAAAGTTGCTTCAATCAAAAAAACTATTTTTAATCAAAGAGAAAAAAATCTTTTGCAAAAATTTTTTAAATTTAAATGTATATTTTTTTATTGACGTGTCACTTTTTTTGAAAAGCAAAACGTTTTAAACGCCTTTTTTTTTTCTGAAGTGGAAAAAGTTTTGAAGGCACTTTTTTTCGGTTGAATCATTTTGACACGAAGATACAACTTCAACGCTACTTCCGACATGTTTGAGTGGCAGGTGATTACGCTAATGGCATAAAAGCAGGCAGCAAGAATAATGGCCACCAGGGCTCCATCCAGCCATCGGACTCTGCTCGAGTCCAAGCCAAAAATAGGGCACCGGTAGGGGGGTGTGACATCGGCATCTCACCGGAGTGTCCGCGATGGTACGGTGCCCTGTCTCGGCACACTGGCGGACCCCGATATCACCCCCCCTCCCCGGCGCGGAGGCCGGCTGTTGAGTGGACGGCCCACGAGTGACACAACACTCATTCAAAGCTGAAGCGACGGGGCTCCCGAAGGGGGCTCCCGGCGCGGATGCCGGCGACTCGCCGGTAGTCCACTCGCTTACTGGGCAGGCTAGTGTCGGGCCACTCGTCAGCCACTCACGTACCGGCGCGTCGCGACACTGCAGTAGGACCACGATTGCCAACTATCACGTCAGGGCAGCGGGTGAAGTTCCCTTTGTTGAATGACATTAAGCAGCAGCGCACCATACCATCGCAGGCACTCCGGTGAGATGCCGATTTCACACCCACGTACCGGTGCCCTATTTTCGGCTTGGACTCAAGCAGAGTCCGATGGCTCGATGGAGCTCTGGTGGCCATTATTCTTGCTGCATGCTTTTATGCCATTGGCGTAGTCACCTGCCACTCAAACATGTCGGAAGTAGCGTTGAAATCGTATCTTTGTGTCAAAATGATTCAATCGAAAAAAAGTGCCTTCAAAAACTTTTTCCATTTAAAAAAAAAAAAAAGTTTAAAACTTCATGCTTTGCAAAAAAAGTGACACGTCAATAAAAAAATATATATATTTCAAAAAATATATATTTTCAAAAAAACATTTTAGCAAGAGGTTCTTTTTCTTTCATTAAAAATATTATTTTTGATTGAAGCAACTTTTATTGGGATTGAATGATTTAGACACAAATGTCCTACCCATACTATGGTTCAAACTCATTTCACATTTCTGCTTTTGTGTGCAGTGAAGGTAGAATAAACAGTGCTCTGAAAGTTACAGTCTTGATATATGCAAGTAACCATTTGCCTCAGCTTAAGATGTCTTCGCAAATGGGTAAAGAAGTCTGCTTCTTAACAAGGCTCCACAAAGTTGCACAACTGACAGTCAAATGCAGTTTCTCCACTTTTGTCTGCATCTTTTTGAGAGTGGCATGTCGATAGGTGTACTTTGAGTGCATTAAAAGATTTAAATGTGCAGAGGCAGTCCTTATGAAGACATGGGGAGTAGGGATGTCCGAGTGTGGTATCCATGTTTTAAGCGGTAATGCTTAAGCAAGTAGCCTCTCTTTCCAGCAGAAAATGTGCAGTACTTACAAGTCCACTGCATTAGAGAATACTGCTCTGGTTGACCTGAAAAGACATAATAATTTCAGCATTGAGAACTTGTTAGAAAAAAAAGTTACATTTTTTCTTAACAGTTACAAATTAAAATGTCCAATTATTTTTAATCACAAATTAAAATCTGCAATGAATTAGTTTAATATTCACAAACTGTGTAATAATGAGTTATTTTTAAATTAATGTAATTGATTATTTTTTTAACATTCAAATTGAGATGTACAATTAATTTCTTAATCCATCTGTAAAAACATTAATGCATGTTTGTTATCCCAACCCAACAAATACAAATATTAAATAATTCATTGATCAGTGTATGAGACATACCTGTAATTGCAGAGACTGAGGTATGTGTGGACTTCTGACCATTTGCTTCAGCCTGATTGGGGGACGGTGAAAAAGAACACAAAATTAAGGCAACAATTTCAAAATATAGGCACATAAATGACCAACCTTCAACACACCAGGTTGTTATAGCATCGACTGTGATCTCTGCACTCTGAAATGTGATCTAGTCCTCCGTTTTTGCGATTAATGCATTTTAAAACAATTTCAAATTATCAGTGCAGTTTGACCAAACATGGAGGGGGAGCACTGCACATGAAGAAAAGCAAATGGAAGTGCAGATGACAAACACTCTAAAGCAGGGGTCCCCAAACTTTTTCCTGTGAGGGCCACATGACTTTCCCTTCTCTGATGAGGGGCCAGGTCAGTTTGTAACAGAAACAGTGTGACGATTGCAGCAGTGCCTAAATGTAAAAATGTATTGTTTTTCAGAAAGCCACAATTAAATTACCCTTTCTGGATTCTTCACGCAACAAAATAAAATAAAAATAATAACATAATATAATATCATATAATAATGAATAATAATAACACTATTAATTAAAGAGATAATAACCAAATAACCCTGTTTGGGTTCTTCACAGAAAAAAAGCCAGGAAATAGATAACACTATTTGGGGGGGGGGGTTCAGGAGGCCGGACCAAATGTGGAGGCGGGCCGGATACGGCCCGCGGGCCGTAGTTTGGGGACAACTGCTCTAACGCAAGAACCGATTACGTTGGCGTACATAAAGTCTGAGTGTGCATTTAGCTCTTACCTGAGCCGAAATAGACAGGCTGAAGCTGACTTAATTCTAGCACTAACTCTGTAAATAAATCACTTTATCGACATTTCTAACATTTTTACGTGAGAAAGTAGCCGTTTAGATCCACAACGTGGAAATTCGGCGCTACTCAAGCTGGCCGTAGTGACTACGGCACTTCCTGTTATTGTCACAAAATAAAACACCCACTAACGATAGAATTACTGTTTTTATTTTGAAAACAGGACGCGAACCTCCTCTCGGTCTAGCTAACTTAACTGCTCGGTAACACAGGAAGCGAACCTCCCCTCGGTCCAGCTAACTTAAAACCGCTCGGTAACTGTTTTAAATCGGTTTTAAAAACCTCTCCCATCGCCAAAAAACGTTACGAGCCCCGTCTGTCAACTTAATTACCAAGAATTCAAAACGCCGGCATAAATGGTAGTCTACCATAAACTGTAGTCTACATTTGTTTCTGAAAATTATGAGGTTACTGTCACGGTCATATAGCATGCTTGCTAGCGGTGATATTTGATGTAATTGACACTTTTCCTCCCTGGCAGCACACAGGCTACTACACTACAACAAGACAAATAGACGGTTTACAAAAGAGTAAAATATTTACTTACCAAATCAGTGTGCTGAGGACAAATAAACCCACAATGGCGGAAATAAATGAGAAAGGTGTTGGAAAGAGCGCGAAAGTAGGCAGGGCAGATCTGCGCATGTCTGATAGAACGCGCAAAGGACACTGGGTACAATAAATTATTTTTTCTAATTTGACTTAACTGGGATATATCAAGTTAAGCAAGTTCTCCAACCCCAAATTACTACTTACTTATTTAAAAGTAGTGTTCACAACAGGTTGATGAAAACTGAGTTTAGTTCACTTATCAAATTTAATTAATTTGAATGTTAGCATTTACAGTGTAGATCTCACTGTGAAAAGGCTTAAATGACTTTTTTAATTAAGTTTGATGATTGCGTTCAAACAAAATGTCCTAGAACAAAATTTTCAAATGTAACTACTAGATTGTGATACAATACACTATTGGGTGAAGTTTGGTTGACTTCTGCGCAGCGGTTTGGGAGTTAACATCAAAATTACATTTCTCGGCCATATCGCATAGATCTCACTGTGAAAAGGCTTAAATGACTTTTTTAATTAAGTTTAATGATTGCGCTCAAACCAAATGTCCTAGAACGAAATTTTCAAATGTAACTACTAGAATGTGATACAATACACTATTGGGTGAAGTTTAGTTGACTTCTGCGCAGCGGTTTGGGAGTTAACATCAAAATTACATTTCTCGGCCATATCGCATAGATCTCACTGTGAAAAGGCTTAAATGGCTTTTTTGACCTAAGTTTAATGATTGCGCTCAAACCAAATGTCCTAGAACGAAATTTTCAAATGTAACTACTAGAATGTGATACAATACACTATTGGGTGAAGTTTGGTTGACTTCTGCGCAGCGGTTTGGGAGTTAACATCAAAATTACATTTCTCGGCCATATCGCATAGATCTCACTGTGAAAAGGCTTAAATGGCTTTTTTGACCTAAGTTTGAGGATTGCGCTCAAACAAAATGTCCTAGAACAAAATTTTCAAATGTAACTACTAGATTGTGATACAATACACTATTGGGTGAAGTTTGGTTGACTTCTGCGCAGCGGTTTGGGAGTTAACATCAAAATTACATTTCTCGGCCATATCGCATAGATCTCACTGTGAAAAGGCTTAAATGACTTTTTTAATTAAGTTTGATGATTGCGCTCAAACAAAATGTCCTAGAACAAAATTTTCAAATGTAACTACTAGAATGTATTACAATACACTATTGGGTGAAGTTTGGTTGACTTCTGCGCAGCGGTTTGGGAGTTAACATCAAAATTACATTTCTCGGCCATATCGCATAGATCTCACTGTGAAAAGGCTTGAATGACTTTTTTAATTAAGTTTGATGATTGCGTTCAAACAAAATGTCCTAGAACAAAATTTTCAAATGTAACTACTAGAATGTGATACAATACACTATTGGGTGAAGTTTGGTTGACTTCTGCGCAGCGGTTTGGGAGTTAACATCAAAATTACATTTCTCGGCCATATCGCATTGATCTCACTGTGAAAAGGCTTAAATGGCTTTTTTGACCTAAGTTTGAGGATTGCGCTCAAACAAAATGTCCTAGAACAAAATTTTCAAATGTAACTACTAGATTGTGATACAATACACTATTGGGTGAAGTTTGGTTGACTTCTGCGCAGCGGTTTGGGAGTTAACATCAAAATTACATTTCTCGGCCATATCGCATAGATCTCACTGTGAAAAGGCTTAAATGGCTTTTTTGACCTAAGTTTGAGGATTGCGCTCAAATCAAATGTCCTAGAACCAAATTTCCACATGTAACTACTAGATTGTGATACAATACACTAATGGGTGAAGTTTGGTTGACTTCTGCGCAGCAGTTTTAGAGTTAACATCAAAATTACATTTCTCGGCCATATCGCATAGATCTCACTGTGAAAAGGCTTAAATGACTTTTTTAATTAAGTTTGATGATTGCGTTCAAACAAAATGTCCTAGAACAAAATTTTCAAATGTAACTACTAGATTGTGATACAATACACTATTGGGTGAAGTTTGGTTGACTTCTGCGCAGCGGTTTGGGAGTGAACATCAAAATTACATTTCTCGGCCATATCGCATAGATCTCACTGTGAAAAGGCTTAAATGGCTTTTTTGACCTAAGTTTGAGGATTGCGCTCAAATCAAATGTCCTATAACCAAATTTCCACATGTAACTACTAGATTGTGATACAATACACTAATGGGTGAAGTTTGGTTGACTTCTGCGCAGCGGTTTGGGAGTTAACATCAAAATTACATTTCTCGGCCATATCGCATTGATCTCACTGTGAAAAGGCTTAAATGGCTTTTTTGACCTAAGTTTGAGGATTGCGCTCAAACAAAATGTCCTAGAACAAAATTTTCAAATGTAACTACTAGATTGTGATACAATACACTATTGGGTGAAGTTTGGTTGACTTCTGCGCAGCGGTTTGGGAGTTAACATCAAAATTACATTTCTCGGCCATATCGCATAGATCTCACTGTGAAAAGGCTTAAATGGCTTTTTTGACCTAAGTTTGAGGATTGCGCTCAAATCAAATGTCCTAGAACCAAATTTCCACATGTAACTACTAGATTGTGATACAATACACTAATGGGTGAAGTTTGGTTGACTTCTGCGCAGCGGTTTGGGAGTTAACATCAAAATTACATTTCTCGGCCATATCGCATAGATCTCACTGTGAAAAGGCTTAAATGGCTTTTTTGACCTAAGTTTAATAATTGCGCTCAAACCAAATGTCCTAGAACGAAATTTTCAAATGTAACTACTAGAATGTGATACAATACACTATTGGGTGAAGTTTGGTTGACTTCTGCGCAGCGGTTTGGGAGTTAACATCAAAATTACATTTCTCGGCCATATCGCATTGATCTCACTGTGAAAAGGCTTAAATGGCTTTTTTGACCTAAGTTTGAGGATTGCGCTCAAACAAAATGTCCTAGAACAAAATTTTCATATGTAACTACTAGATTGTGATACAATACACTATTGGGTGAAGTTTGGTTGACTTCTGCGCAGCGGTTTGGGAGTTAACATCAAAATTACATTTCTCGGCCATATCGCATAGATCTCACTGTGAAAAGGCTTAAATGGCTTTTTTGACCTAAGTTTGAGGATTGCGCTCAAATCAAATGTCCTAGAACCAAATTTCCACATGTAACTACTAGATTGTGATACAATACACTAATGGGTGAAGTTTGGTTGACTTCTGCGCAGCGGTTTGGGAGTTAACATCAAAATTACATTTCTCGGCCATATCGCATAGATCTCACTGTGAAAAGGCTTAAATGACTTTTTTAATTAAGTTTGATGATTGCGTTCAAACAAAATGTCCTAGAACAAAATTTTCAAATGTAACTACTAGATTGTGATACAATACACTATTGGGTGAAGTTTGGTTGACTTCTGCGCAGCGGTTTGGGAGTTAACATCAAAATTACATTTCTCGGCCATATCGCATAGATCTCACTGTGAAAAGGCTTAAATGACTTTTTTAATTAAGTTTAATGATTGCGCTCAAACCAAATGTCCTAGAACGAAATTTTCAAATGTAACTACTAGAATGTGATACAATACACTATTGGGTGAAGTTTAGTTGACTTCTGCGCAGCGGTTTGGGAGTTAACATCAAAATTACATTTCTCGGCCATATCGCATAGATCTCACTGTGAAAAGGCTTAAATGGCTTTTTTGACCTAAGTTTAATGATTGCGCTCAAACCAAATGTCCTAGAACGAAATTTTCAAATGTAACTACTAGAATGTGATACAATACACTATTGGGTGAAGTTTGGTTGACTTCTGCGCAGCGGTTTGGGAGTTAACATCAAAATTACATTTCTCGGCCATATCGCATAGATCTCACTGTGAAAAGGCTTAAATGGCTTTTTTGACCTAAGTTTGAGGATTGCGCTCAAACAAAATGTCCTAGAACAAAATTTTCAAATGTAACTACTAGATTGTGATACAATACACTATTGGGTGAAGTTTGGTTGACTTCTGCGCAGCGGTTTGGGAGTTAACATCAAAATTACATTTCTCGGCCATATCGCATAGATCTCACTGTGAAAAGGCTTAAATGACTTTTTTAATTAAGTTTGATGATTGCGCTCAAACAAAATGTCCTAGAACAAAATTTTCAAATGTAACTACTAGAATGTGATACAATACACTATTGGGTGAAGTTTGGTTGACTTCTGCGCAGCGGTTTGGGAGTTAACATCAAAATTACATTTCTCGGCCATATCGCATAGATCTCACTGTGAAAAGGCTTAAATGACTTTTTTAATTAAGTTTGATGATTGCGCTCAAACCAAATGTCCTAGAACAAAATTTTCAAATGTAACTACTAGAATGTGATACAATACACTATTGGGTGAAGTTTGGTTGACTTCTGCGCAGCGGTTTGGGAGTTAACATCAAAATTACATTTCTCGGCCATATCGCATAGATCTCACTGTGAAAAGGCTTAAATGGCTTTTTTGACCTAAGTTTAATGATTGCGCTCAAACCAAATGTCCTAGAACGAAATTTTCAAATGTAACTACTAGAATGTGATACAATACACTATTGGGTGAAGTTTGGTTGACTTCTGCGCAGCGGTTTGGGAGTTAACATCAAAATTACATTTCTCGGCCATATCGCATAGATCTCACTGTGAAAAGGCTTAAATGGCTTTTTTGACCTAAGTTTGAGGATTGCGCTCAAACAAAATGTCCTAGAACAAAATTTTCAAATGTAACTACTAGATTGTGATACAATACACTATTGGGTGAAGTTTGGTTGACTTCTGCGCAGCGGTTTGGGAGTTAACATCAAAATTACATTTCTCGGCCATATCGCATAGATCTCACTGTGAAAAGGCTTAAATGACTTTTTTAATTAAGTTTGATGATTGCGCTCAAACAAAATGTCCTAGAACAAAATTTTCAAATGTAACTACTAGAATGTATTACAATACACTATTGGGTGAAGTTTGGTTGACTTCTGCGCAGCGGTTTGGGAGTTAACATCAAAATTACATTTCTCGGCCATATCGCATAGATCTCACTGTGAAAAGGCTTGAATGACTTTTTTAATTAAGTTTGATGATTGCGTTCAAACAAAATGTCCTAGAACAAAATTTTCAAATGTAACTACTAGAATGTGATACAATACACTATTGGGTGAAGTTTGGTTGACTTCTGCGCAGCGGTTTGGGAGTTAACATCAAAATTACATTTCTCGGCCATATCGCATTGATCTCACTGTGAAAAGGCTTAAATGGCTTTTTTGACCTAAGTTTGAGGATTGCGCTCAAAAAAAATGTCCTAGAACAAAATTTTCAAATGTAACTACTAGATTGTGATACAATACACTATTGGGTGAAGTTTGGTTGACTTCTGCGCAGCGGTTTGGGAGTTAACATCAAAATTACATTTCTCGGCCATATCGCATAGATCTCACTGTGAAAAGGCTTAAATGGCTTTTTTGACCTAAGTTTGAGGATTGCGCTCAAATCAAATGTCCTAGAACCAAATTTCCACATGTAACTACTAGATTGTGATACAATACACTAATGGGTGAAGTTTGGTTGACTTCTGCGCAGCAGTTTTAGAGTTAACATCAAAATTACATTTCTCGGCCATATCGCATAGATCTCACTGTGAAAAGGCTTAAATGACTTTTTTAATTAAGTTTGATGATTGCGTTCAAACAAAATGTCCTAGAACAAAATTTTCAAATGTAACTACTAGATTGTGATACAATACACTATTGGGTGAAGTTTGGTTGACTTCTGCGCAGCGGTTTGGGAGTGAACATCAAAATTACATTTCTCGGCCATATCGCATAGATCTCACTGTGAAAAGGCTTAAATGGCTTTTTTGACCTAAGTTTGAGGATTGCGCTCAAATCAAATGTCCTATAACCAAATTTCCACATGTAACTACTAGATTGTGATACAATACACTAATGGGTGAAGTTTGGTTGACTTCTGCGCAGCGGTTTGGGAGTTAACATCAAAATTACATTTCTCGGCCATATCGCATTGATCTCACTGTGAAAAGGCTTAAATGGCTTTTTTGACCTAAGTTTGAGGATTGCGCTCAAACAAAATGTCCTAGAACAAAATTTTCAAATGTAACTACTAGATTGTGATACAATACACTATTGGGTGAAGTTTGGTTGACTTCTGCGCAGCGGTTTGGGAGTTAACATCAAAATTACATTTCTCGGCCATATCGCATAGATCTCACTGTGAAAAGGCTTAAATGGCTTTTTTGACCTAAGTTTGAGGATTGCGCTCAAATCAAATGTCCTAGAACCAAATTTCCACATGTAACTACTAGATTGTGATACAATACACTAATGGGTGAAGTTTGGTTGACTTCTGCGCAGCGGTTTGGGAGTTAACATCAAAATTACATTTCTCGGCCATATCGCATAGATCTCACTGTGAAAAGGCTTAAATGGCTTTTTTGACCTAAGTTTAATAATTGCGCTCAAACCAAATGTCCTAGAACGAAATTTTCAAATGTAACTACTAGAATGTGATACAATACACTATTGGGTGAAGTTTGGTTGACTTCTGCGCAGCGGTTTGGGAGTTAACATCAAAATTACATTTCTCGGCCATATCGCATTGATCTCACTGTGAAAAGGCTTAAATGGCTTTTTTGACCTAAGTTTGAGGATTGCGCTCAAACAAAATGTCCTAGAACAAAATTTTCATATGTAACTACTAGATTGTGATACAATACACTATTGGGTGAAGTTTGGTTGACTTCTGCGCAGCGGTTTGGGAGTTAACATCAAAATTACATTTCTCGGCCATATCGCATAGATCTCACTGTGAAAAGGCTTAAATGGCTTTTTTGACCTAAGTTTGAGGATTGCGCTCAAATCAAATGTCCTAGAACCAAATTTCCACATGTAACTACTAGATTGTGATACAATACACTAATGGGTGAAGTTTGGTTGACTTCTGCGCAGCGGTTTGGGAGTTAACATCAAAATTACATTTCTCGGCCATATCGCATAGATCTCACTGTGAAAAGGCTTAAATGACTTTTTTAATTAAGTTTGATGATTGCGTTCAAACAAAATGTCCTAGAACAAAATTTTCAAATGTAACTACTAGATTGTGATACAATACACTATTGGGTGAAGTTTGGTTGACTTCTGCGCAGCGGTTTGGGAGTTAACATCAAAATTACATTTCTCGGCCATATCGCATAGATCTCACTGTGAAAAGGCTTAAATGACTTTTTTAATTAAGTTTAATGATTGCGCTCAAACCAAATGTCCTAGAACGAAATTTTCAAATGTAACTACTAGAATGTGATACAATACACTATTGGGTGAAGTTTAGTTGACTTCTGCGCAGCGGTTTGGGAGTTAACATCAAAATTACATTTCTCGGCCATATCGCATAGATCTCACTGTGAAAAGGCTTAAATGGCTTTTTTGACCTAAGTTTAATGATTGCGCTCAAACCAAATGTCCTAGAACGAAATTTTCAAATGTAACTACTAGAATGTGATACAATACACTATTGGGTGAAGTTTGGTTGACTTCTGCGCAGCGGTTTGGGAGTTAACATCAAAATTACATTTCTCGGCCATATCGCATAGATCTCACTGTGAAAAGGCTTAAATGGCTTTTTTGACCTAAGTTTGAGGATTGCGCTCAAACAAAATGTCCTAGAACAAAATTTTCAAATGTAACTACTAGATTGTGATACAATACACTATTGGGTGAAGTTTGGTTGACTTCTGCGCAGCGGTTTGGGAGTTAACATCAAAATTACATTTCTCGGCCATATCGCATAGATCTCACTGTGAAAAGGCTTAAATGACTTTTTTAATTAAGTTTGATGATTGCGCTCAAACAAAATGTCCTAGAACAAAATTTTCAAATGTAACTACTAGAATGTGATACAATACACTATTGGGTGAAGTTTGGTTGACTTCTGCGCAGCGGTTTGGGAGTTAACATCAAAATTACATTTCTCGGCCATATCGCATAGATCTCACTGTGAAAAGGCTTAAATGACTTTTTTAATTAAGTTTGATGATTGCGTTCAAACAAAATGTCCTAGAACAAAATTTTCAAATGTAACTACTAGAATGTGATACAATACACTATTGGGTGAAGTTTGGTTGACTTCTGCGCAGCGGTTTGGGAGTTAACATCAAAATTACATTTCTCAGCCATATCGCATTGATCTCACTGTGAAAAGGCTTAAATGGCTTTTTTGACCTAAGTTTGAGGATTGCGCTCAAACAAAATGTCCTAGAACAAAATTTTCAAATGTAACTACTAGATTGTGATACAATACACTATTGGGTGAAGTTTGGTTGACTTCTGCGCAGCGGTTTGGGAGTTAACATCAAAATTACATTTCTCGGCCATATCGCATAGATCTCACTGTGAAAAGGCTTAAATGGCTTTTTTGACCTAAGTTTGAGGATTGCGCTCAAATCAAATGTCCTAGAACCAAATTTCCACATGTAACTACTAGATTGTGATACAATACACTAATGGGTGAAGTTTGGTTGACTTCTGCGCAGCAGTTTTAGAGTTAACATCAAAATTACATTTCTCGGCCATATCGCATAGATCTCACTGTGAAAAGGCTTAAATGACTTTTTTAATTAAGTTTGATGATTGCGTTCAAACAAAATGTCCTAGAACAAAATTTTCAAATGTAACTACTAGATTGTGATACAATACACTATTGGGTGAAGTTTGGTTGACTTCTGCGCAGCGGTTTGGGAGTGAACATCAAAATTACATTTCTCGGCCATATCGCATAGATCTCACTGTGAAAAGGCTTAAATGGCTTTTTTGACCTAAGTTTGAGGATTGCGCTCAAATCAAATGTCCTATAACCAAATTTCCACATGTAACTACTAGATTGTGATACAATACACTAATGGGTGAAGTTTGGTTGACTTCTGCGCAGCGGTTTGGGAGTTAACATCAAAATTACATTTCTCGGCCATATCGCATAGATCTCACTGTGAAAAGGCTTAAATGACTTTTTTAATTAAGTTTGATGATTGCGTTCAAACAAAATGTCCTAGAACGAAATTTTCAAATGTAACTACTAGATTGTGATACAATACACTATTGGGTGAAGTTTGGTTGACTTCTGCGCAGCGGTTTGGGAGTTAACATCAAAATTACATTTCTCGGCCATATCGCATAGATCTCACTGTGAAAAGGCTTAAATGGCTTTTTTGACCTAAGTTTGAGGATTGCGCTCAAATCAAATGTCCTAGAACCAAATTTCCACATGTAACTACTAGATTGTGATACAATACACTAATGGGTGAAGTTTGGTTGACTTCTGCGCAGCGGTTTGGGAGTTAACATCAAAATTACATTTCTCGGCCATATCGCATAGATCTCACTGTGAAAAGGCTTAAATGGCTTTTTTGACCTAAGTTTAATAATTGCGCTCAAACCAAATGTCCTAGAACGAAATTTCCACATGTAACTACTACATTGTGATACAATACACTAATGGGTGAAGTTTGGTTGACTTCTGCGCAGCGGTTTGGGAGTTAACATCAAAATTACATTTCTCGGCCATATCGCATAGATCTCACTGTGAAAAGGCTTAAATGGCTTTTTTGACCTAAGTTTGAGGATTGCGCTCAAATCAAATGTCCTAGAACCAAATTTCCACATGTAACTACTAGATTGTGATACAATACACTAATGGGTGAAGTTTGGTTGACTTCTGCGCAGCGGTTTGGGAGTTAACATCAAAATTACATTTCTCGGCCATATCGCATAGATCTCACTGTGAAAAGGCTTAAATGGCTTTTTTGACCTAAGTTTAATAATTGCGCTCAAACCAAATGTCCTAGAACGAAATTTCCACATGTAACTACTACATTGTGATACAATACACTAATGGGTGAAGTTTGGTTGACTTCTGCGCAGCGGTTTGGGAGTTAACATCAAAATTACATTTCTCGGCCATATCGCATAGAACTCACTGTGAAAAGGCTTAAATGACTTTTTTAATTAAGTTTAATGATTGCGTTAAAAAAAAATGTCCTAGAACAAAATTTTCAAATGTAACTACTAGATTGTGATACAATACACTATTGGGTGAAGTTTGGTTGACTTCTGCGCAGCGGTTTGGGAGTTAACATCAAAATTACATTTCTCGGCCATATCGCATAGATCTCACTGTGAAAAGGCTTAAATGGCTTTTTTGACCTAAGTTTGAGGATTGCGCTCAAATCAAATGTCCTAGAACCAAATTTCCACATGTAACTACTAGATTGTGATACAATACACTAATGGGTGAAGTTTGGTTGACTTCTGCGCAGCGGTTTGGGAGTTAACATCAAAATTACATTTCTCGGCCATATCGCATAGATCTCACTGTGAAAAGGCTTAAATGGCTTTTTTGACCTAAGTTTAATAATTGCGCTCAAACCAAATGTCCTAGAACGAAATTTTCAAATGTAACTACTAGAATGTGATACAATACACTATTGGGTGAAGTTTGGTTGACTTCTGCGCAGCGGTTTGGGAGTTAACATCAAAATTACATTTCTCGGCCATATCGCATTGATCTCACTGTGAAAAGGCTTAAATGGCTTTTTTGACCTAAGTTTGAGGATTGCGCTCAAACAAAATGTCCAAGAACAAAATTTTCAAATGTAACTACTAGATTGTGATACAATACACTATTGGGTGAAGTTTGGTTGACTTCTGCGCAGCGGTTTGGGAGTTAACATCAAAATTACATTTCTCGGCCATATCGCATAGATCTCACTGTGAAAAGGCTTAAATGGCTTTTTTGACCTAAGTTTGAGGATTGCGCTCAAATCAAATGTCCTAGAACCAAATTTCCACATGTAACTACTACATTGTGATACAATACACTAATGGGTGAAGTTTGGTTGACTTCTGCGCAGCGGTTTGGGAGTTAACATCAAAATTACATTTCTCGGCCATATCGCATAGAACTCACTGTGAAAAGGCTTAAATGACTTTTTTAATTAAGTTTAATGATTGCGTTCAAAAAAAATGTCCTAGAACAAAATTTTCAAATGTAACTACTAGATTGTGATACAATACACTATTGGGTGAAGTTTGGTTGACTTCTGCGCAGCGGTTTGGGAGTTAACATCAAAATTACATTTCTCGGCCATATCGCATAGATCTCACTGTGAAAAGGCTTAAATGGCTTTTTTGACCTAAGTTTGAGGATTGCGCTCAAATCAAATGTCCTAGAACCAAATTTCCACATGTAACTACTAGATTGTGATACAATACACTAATGGGTGAAGTTTGGTTGACTTCTGCGCAGCGGTTTGGGAGTTAACATCAAAATTACATTTCTCGGCCATATCGCATAGATCTCACTGTGAAAAGGCTTAAATGGCTTTTTTGACCTAAGTTTAATAATTGCGCTCAAACCAAATGTCCTAGAACGAAATTTTCAAATGTAACTACTAGAATGTGATACAATACACTATTGGGTGAAGTTTGGTTGACTTCTGCGCAGCGGTTTGGGAGTTAACATCAAAATTACATTTCTCGGCCATATCGCATTGATCTCACTGTGAAAAGGCTTAAATGGCTTTTTTGACCTAAGTTTGAGGATTGCGCTCAAACAAAATGTCCAAGAACAAAATTTTCAAATGTAACTACTAGATTGTGATACAATACACTATTGGGTGAAGTTTGGTTGACTTCTGCGCAGCGGTTTGGGAGTTAACATCAAAATTACATTTCTCGGCCATATCGCATAGATCTCACTGTGAAAAGGCTTAAATGGCTTTTTTGACCTAAGTTTGAGGATTGCGCTCAAATCAAATGTCCTAGAACCAAATTTCCACATGTAACTACTAGATTGTGATACAATACACTAATGGGTGAAGTTTGGTTGACTTCTGCGCAGCGGTTTGGGAGTTAACATCAAAATTACATTTCTCGGCCATATCGCATAGATCTCACTGTGAAAAGGCTTAAATGACTTTTTTAATTAAGTTTGATGATTGCGTTCAAACAAAATGTCCTAGAACAAAATTTTCAAATGTAACTACTAGATTGTGATACAATACACTATTGGGTGAAGTTTGGTTGACTTCTGCGCAGCGGTTTGGGAGTTAACATCAAAATTACATTTCTCGGCCATATCGCATAGATCTCACTGTGAAAAGGCTTAAATGACTTTTTTAATTAAGTTTAATGATTGCGCTCAAACCAAATGTCCTAGAACCAAATTTTCAAATGTAACTACTAGAATGTGATACAATACACTATTGGGTGAAGTTTAGTTGACTTCTGCGCAGCGGTTTGGGAGTTAACATCAAAATTACATTTCTCGGCCATATCGCATAGATCTCACTGTGAAAAGGCTTAAATGGCTTTTTTGACCTAAGTTTAATGATTGCGCTCAAACCAAATGTCCTAGAACGAAATTTTCAAAAGTAACTACTAGAATGTGATACAATACACTATTGGGTGAAGTTTGGTTGACTTCTGCGCAGCGGTTTGGGAGTTAACATCAAAATTACATTTCTCGGCCATATCGCATAGATCTCACTGTGAAAAGGCTTAAATGGCTTTTTTGACCTAAGTTTGAGGATTGCGCTCAAACAAAATGTCCTAGAACAAAATTTTCAAATGTAACTACTAGATTGTGATACAATACATTATTGGGTGAAGTTTGGTTGACTTCTGCGCAGCGGTTTGGGAGTTAACATCAAAATTACATTTCTCGGCCGTATCGCATAGATCTCACTGTGAAAAGGCTTAAATGACTTTTTTAATTAAGTTTGATGATTGCGCTCAAACAAAATGTCCTAGAACAAAATTTTCAAATGTAACTACTAGAATGTGATACAATACACTATTGGGTGAAGTTTGGTTGACTTCTGCGCAGCGGTTTGGGAGTTAACATCAAAATTACATTTCTCGGCCATATCGCATAGATCTCACTGTGAAAAGGCTTAAATGACTTTTTTAATTAAGTTTGATGATTGCGTTCAAACAAAATGTCCTAGAACAAAATTTTCAAATGTAACTACTAGAATGTGATACAATACACTATTGGGTGAAGTTTAGTTGACTTCTGCGCAGCGGTTTGGGAGTTAACATCAAAATTACATTTCTCGGCCATATCGCATAGATCTCACTGTGAAAAGGCTTAAATGGCTTTTTTGACCTAAGTTTAATGATTGCGCTCAAACCAAATGTCCTAGAACGAAATTTTCAAATGTAACTACTAGAATGTGATACAATACACTATTGGGTGAAGTTTGGTTGACTTCTGCGCAGCGGTTTGGGAGTTAACATCAAAATTACATTTCTCGGCCATATCGCATAGATCTCACTGTGAAAAGGCTTAAATGGCTTTTTTGACCTAAGTTTGAGGATTGCGCTCAAACAAAATGTCCTAGAACAAAATTTTCAAATGTAACTACTAGATTGTGATACAATACACTATTGGGTGAAGTTTGGTTGACTTCTGCGCAGCGGTTTGGGAGTTAACATCAAAATTACATTTCTCGGCCATATCGCATAGATCTCACTGTGAAAAGGCTTAAATGACTTTTTTAATTAAGTTTGATGATTGCGCTCAAACAAAATGTCCTAGAACAAAATTTTCAAATGTAACTACTAGAATGTATTACAATACACTATTGGGTGAAGTTTGGTTGACTTCTGCGCAGCGGTTTGGGAGTTAACATCAAAATTACATTTCTCGGCCATATCGCATAGATCTCACTGTGAAAAGGCTTAAATGACTTTTTTAATTAAGTTTGATGATTGCGTTCAAACAAAATGTCCTAGAACAAAATTTTCAAATGTAACTACTAGAATGTGATACAATACACTATTGGGTGAAGTTTGGTTGACTTCTGCGCAGCGGTTTGGGAGTTAACATCAAAATTACATTTCTCGGCCATATCGCATAGATCTCACTGTGAAAAGGCTTAAATGACTTTTTTAATTAAGTTTGATGATTGCGCTCAAACAAAATGTCCTAGAACAAAATTTTCAAATGTAACTACTAGAATGTGATACAATACACTATTGGGTGAAGTTTGGTTGACTTCTGCGCAGCGGTTTGGGAGTTAACATCAAAATTACATTTCTCGGCCATATCGCATAGATCTCACTGTGAAAAGGCTTAAATGACTTTTTTAATTAAGTTTGATGATTGCGCTCAAACAAAATGTCCTAGAACAAAATTTTCAAATGTAACTACTAGAATGTGATACAATACACTATTGGGTGAAGTTTGGTTGACTTCTGCGCAGCGGTTTGGGAGTTAACATCAAAATTACATTTCTCGGCCATATCGCATAGATCTCACTGTGAAAAGGCTTAAATGACTTTTTTAATTAAGTTTGATGATTGCGTTCAAACAAAATGTCCTAGAACAAAATTTTCAAATGTAACTACTAGAATGTGATACAATACACTATTGGGTGAAGTTTGGTTGACTTCTGCGCAGCGGTTTGGGAGTTAACATCAAAATTACATTTCTCAGCCATATCGCATTGATCTCACTGTGAAAAGGCTTAAATGGCTTTTTTGACCTAAGTTTGAGGATTGCGCTCAAACAAAATGTCCTAGAACAAAATTTTCAAATGTAACTACTAGATTGTGATACAATACACTATTGGGTGAAGTTTGGTTGACTTCTGCGCAGCGGTTTGGGAGTTAACATCAAAATTACATTTCTCGGCCATATCGCATAGATCTCACTGTGAAAAGGCTTAAATGGCTTTTTTGACCTAAGTTTGAGGATTGCGCTCAAATCAAATGTCCTAGAACCAAATTTCCACATGTAACTACTAGATTGTGATACAATACACTAATGGGTGAAGTTTGGTTGACTTCTGCGCAGCAGTTTTAGAGTTAACATCAAAATTACATTTCTCGGCCATATCGCATAGATCTCACTGTGAAAAGGCTTAAATGACTTTTTTAATTAAGTTTGATGATTGCGTTCAAACAAAATGTCCTAGAACAAAATTTTCAAATGTAACTACTAGATTGTGATACAATACACTATTGGGTGAAGTTTGGTTGACTTCTGCGCAGCGGTTTGGGAGTGAACATCAAAATTACATTTCTCGGCCATATCGCATAGATCTCACTGTGAAAAGGCTTAAATGGCTTTTTTGACCTAAGTTTGAGGATTGCGCTCAAATCAAATGTCCTATAACCAAATTTCCACATGTAACTACTAGATTGTGATACAATACACTAATGGGTGAAGTTTGGTTGACTTCTGCGCAGCGGTTTGGGAGTTAACATCAAAATTACATTTCTCGGCCATATCGCATAGATCTCACTGTGAAAAGGCTTAAATGACTTTTTTAATTAAGTTTGATGATTGCGTTCAAACAAAATGTCCTAGAACGAAATTTTCAAATGTAACTACTAGATTGTGATACAATACACTATTGGGTGAAGTTTGGTTGACTTCTGCGCAGCGGTTTGGGAGTTAACATCAAAATTACATTTCTCGGCCATATCGCATAGATCTCACTGTGAAAAGGCTTAAATGGCTTTTTTGACCTAAGTTTGAGGATTGCGCTCAAATCAAATGTCCTAGAACCAAATTTCCACATGTAACTACTAGATTGTGATACAATACACTAATGGGTGAAGTTTGGTTGACTTCTGCGCAGCGGTTTGGGAGTTAACATCAAAATTACATTTCTCGGCCATATCGCATAGATCTCACTGTGAAAAGGCTTAAATGGCTTTTTTGACCTAAGTTTAATAATTGCGCTCAAACCAAATGTCCTAGAACGAAATTTCCACATGTAACTACTACATTGTGATACAATACACTAATGGGTGAAGTTTGGTTGACTTCTGCGCAGCGGTTTGGGAGTTAACATCAAAATTACATTTCTCGGCCATATCGCATAGATCTCACTGTGAAAAGGCTTAAATGGCTTTTTTGACCTAAGTTTGAGGATTGCGCTCAAATCAAATGTCCTAGAACCAAATTTCCACATGTAACTACTAGATTGTGATACAATACACTAATGGGTGAAGTTTGGTTGACTTCTGCGCAGCGGTTTGGGAGTTAACATCAAAATTACATTTCTCGGCCATATCGCATAGATCTCACTGTGAAAAGGCTTAAATGGCTTTTTTGACCTAAGTTTAATAATTGCGCTCAAACCAAATGTCCTAGAACGAAATTTCCACATGTAACTACTACATTGTGATACAATACACTAATGGGTGAAGTTTGGTTGACTTCTGCGCAGCGGTTTGGGAGTTAACATCAAAATTACATTTCTCGGCCATATCGCATAGAACTCACTGTGAAAAGGCTTAAATGACTTTTTGTAATTAAGTTTAATGATTGCGTTAAAAAAAAATGTCCTAGAACAAAATTTTCAAATGTAACTACTAGATTGTGATACAATACACTATTGGGTGAAGTTAGGTTGACTTCTGCGCAGCGGTTTGGGAGTTAACATCAAAATTACATTTCTCGGCCATATCGCATAGATCTCACTGTGAAAAGGCTTAAATGGCTTTTTTGACCTAAGTTTGAGGATTGCGCTCAAATCAAATGTCCTAGAACCAAATTTCCACATGTAACTACTAGATTGTGATACAATACACTAATGGGTGAAGTTTGGTTGACTTCTGCGCAGCGGTTTGGGAGTTAACATCAAAATTACATTTCTCGGCCATATCGCATAGATCTCACTGTGAAAAGGCTTAAATGGCTTTTTTGACCTAAGTTTAATAATTGCGCTCAAACCAAATGTCCTAGAACGAAATTTTCAAATGTAACTACTAGAATGTGATACAATACACTATTGGGTGAAGTTTGGTTGACTTCTGCGCAGCGGTTTGGGAGTTAACATCAAAATTACATTTCTCGGCCATATCGCATTGATCTCACTGTGAAAAGGCTTAAATGGCTTTTTTGACCTAAGTTTGAGGATTGCGCTCAAACAAAATGTCCAAGAACAAAATTTTCAAATGTAACTACTAGATTGTGATACAATACACTATTGGGTGAAGTTTGGTTGACTTCTGCGCAGCGGTTTGGGAGTTAACATCAAAATTACATTTCTCGGCCATATCGCATAGATCTCACTGTGAAAAGGCTTAAATGGCTTTTTTGACCTAAGTTTGAGGATTGCGCTCAAATCAAATGTCCTAGAACCAAATTTCCACATGTAACTACTACATTGTGATACAATACACTAATGGGTGAAGTTTGGTTGACTTCTGCGCAGCGGTTTGGGAGTTAACATCAAAATTACATTTCTCGGCCATATCGCATAGAACTCACTGTGAAAAGGCTTAAATGACTTTTTTAATTAAGTTTAATGATTGCGTTCAAAAAAAATGTCCTAGAACAAAATTTTCAAATGTAACTACTAGATTGTGATACAATACACTATTGGGTGAAGTTTGGTTGACTTCTGCGCAGCGGTTTGGGAGTTAACATCAAAATTACATTTCTCGGCCATATCGCATAGATCTCACTGTGAAAAGGCTTAAATGGCTTTTTTGACCTAAGTTTGAGGATTGCGCTCAAATCAAATGTCCTAGAACCAAATTTCCACATGTAACTACTAGATTGTGATACAATACACTAATGGGTGAAGTTTGGTTGACTTCTGCGCAGCGGTTTGGGAGTTAACATCAAAATTACATTTCTCGGCCATATCGCATAGATCTCACTGTGAAAAGGCTTAAATGGCTTTTTTGACCTAAGTTTAATAATTGCGCTCAAACCAAATGTCCTAGAACGAAATTTTCAAATGTAACTACTAGAATGTGATACAATACACTATTGGGTGAAGTTTGGTTGACTTCTGCGCAGCGGTTTGGGAGTTAACATCAAAATTACATTTCTCGGCCATATCGCATTGATCTCACTGTGAAAAGGCTTAAATGGCTTTTTTGACCTAAGTTTGAGGATTGCGCTCAAACAAAATGTCCAAGAACAAAATTTTCAAATGTAACTACTAGATTGTGATACAATACACTATTGGGTGAAGTTTGGTTGACTTCTGCGCAGCGGTTTGGGAGTTAACATCAAAATTACATTTCTCGGCCATATCGCATAGATCTCACTGTGAAAAGGCTTAAATGGCTTTTTTGACCTAAGTTTGAGGATTGCGCTCAAATCAAATGTCCTAGAACCAAATTTCCACATGTAACTACTAGATTGTGATACAATACACTAATGGGTGAAGTTTGGTTGACTTCTGCGCAGCGGTTTGGGAGTTAACATCAAAATTACATTTCTCGGCCATATCGCATAGATCTCACTGTGAAAAGGCTTAAATGACTTTTTTAATTAAGTTTGATGATTGCGTTCAAACAAAATGTCCTAGAACAAAATTTTCAAATGTAACTACTAGATTGTGATACAATACACTATTGGGTGAAGTTTGGTTGACTTCTGCGCAGCGGTTTGGGAGTTAACATCAAAATTACATTTCTCGGCCATATCGCATAGATCTCACTGTGAAAAGGCTTAAATGACTTTTTTAATTAAGTTTAATGATTGCGCTCAAACCAAATGTCCTAGAACCAAATTTTCAAATGTAACTACTAGAATGTGATACAATACACTATTGGGTGAAGTTTAGTTGACTTCTGCGCAGCGGTTTGGGAGTTAACATCAAAATTACATTTCTCGGCCATATCGCATAGATCTCACTGTGAAAAGGCTTAAATGGCTTTTTTGACCTAAGTTTAATGATTGCGCTCAAACCAAATGTCCTAGAACGAAATTTTCAAAAGTAACTACTAGAATGTGATACAATACACTATTGGGTGAAGTTTGGTTGACTTCTGCGCAGCGGTTTGGGAGTTAACATCAAAATTACATTTCTCGGCCATATCGCATAGATCTCACTGTGAAAAGGCTTAAATGGCTTTTTTGACCTAAGTTTGAGGATTGCGCTCAAACAAAATGTCCTAGAACAAAATTTTCAAATGTAACTACTAGATTGTGATACAATACATTATTGGGTGAAGTTTGGTTGACTTCTGCGCAGCGGTTTGGGAGTTAACATCAAAATTACATTTCTCGGCCGTATCGCATAGATCTCACTGTGAAAAGGCTTAAATGACTTTTTTAATTAAGTTTGATGATTGCGCTCAAACAAAATGTCCTAGAACAAAATTTTCAAATGTAACTACTAGAATGTGATACAATACACTATTGGGTGAAGTTTGGTTGACTTCTGCGCAGCGGTTTGGGAGTTAACATCAAAATTACATTTCTCGGCCATATCGCATAGATCTCACTGTGAAAAGGCTTAAATGACTTTTTTAATTAAGTTTGATGATTGCGTTCAAACAAAATGTCCTAGAACAAAATTTTCAAATGTAACTACTAGAATGTGATACAATACACTATTGGGTGAAGTTTGGTTGACTTCTGCGCAGCGGTTTGGGAGTTAACATCAAAATTACATTTCTCGGCCATATCGCATTGATCTCACTGTGAAAAGGCTTAAATGGCTTTTTTGACCTAAGTTTGAGGATTGCGCTCAAACAAAATGTCCTAGAACAAAATTTTCAAATGTAACTACTAGATTGTGATACAATACACTATTGGGTGAAGTTTGGTTGACTTCTGCGCAGCGGTTTGGGAGTTAACATCAAAATTACATTTCTCGGCCATATCGCATAGATCTCACTGTGAAAAGGCTTAAATGGCTTTTTTGACCTAAGTTTGAGGATTGCGCTCAAATCAAATGTCCTAGAACCAAATTTCCACATGTAACTACTAGATTGTGATACAATACACTAATGGGTGAAGTTTGGTTGACTTCTGCGCAGCAGTTTTAGAGTTAACATCAAAATTACATTTCTCGGCCATATCGCATAGATCTCACTGTGAAAAGGCTTAAATGACTTTTTTAATTAAGTTTGATGATTGCGTTCAAAAAAAATGTCCTAGAACAAAATTTTCAAATGTAACTACTAGATTGTGATACAATACACTATTGGGTGAAGTTTGGTTGACTTCTGCGCAGCGGTTTGGGAGTTAACATCAAAATTACATTTCTCGGCCATATCGCATAGATCTCACTGTGAAAAGGCTTAAATGGCTTTTTTGACCTAAGTTTGAGGATTGCGCTCAAATCAAATGTCCTAGAACCAAATTTCCACATGTAACTACTAGATTGTGATACAATACACTAATGGGTGAAGTTTGGTTGACTTCTGCGCAGCGGTTTGGGAGTTAACATCAAAATTACATTTCTCGGCCATATCGCATAGATCTCACTGTGAAAAGGCTTAAATGGCTTTTTTGACCTAAGTTTAATAATTGCGCTCAAACCAAATGTCCTAGAACGAAATTTTCAAATGTAACTACTAGAATGTGATACAATACACTATTGGGTGAAGTTTGGTTGACTTCTGCGCAGCGGTTTGGGAGTTAACATCAAAATTACATTTCTCGGCCATATCGCATTGATCTCACTGTGAAAAGGCTTAAATGGCTTTTTTGACCTAAGTTTGAGGATTGCGCTCAAACAAAATGTCCTAGAACAAAATTTTCAAATGTAACTACTAGATTGTGATACAATACACTATTGGGTGAAGTTTGGTTGACTTCTGCGCAGCGGTTTGGGAGTTAACATCAAAATTACATTTCTCGGCCATATCGCATAGATCTCACTGTGAAAAGGCTTAAATGGCTTTTTTGACCTAAGTTTGAGGATTGCGCTCAAATCAAATGTCCTAGAACCAAATTTCCACATGTAACTACTAGATTGTGATACAATACACTAATGGGTGAAGTTTGGTTGACTTCTGCGCAGCGGTTTGGGAGTTAACATCAAAATTACATTTCTCGGCCATATCGCATAGATCTCACTGTGAAAAGGCTTAAATGACTTTTTTAATTAAGTTTGATGATTGCGTTCAAACAAAATGTCCTAGAACGAAATTTTAAAATGTAACTACTAGAATGTGATACAATACACTATTGGGTGAAGTTTGGTTGACTTCTGCGCAGCGGTTTGGGAGTTAACATCAAAATTACATTTCTCGGCCATATCGCATAGATCTCACTGTGAAAAGGCTTAAATGGCTTTTTTGACCTAAGTTTGAGGATTGCGCTCAAATCAAATGTCCTAGAACCAAATTTCCACATGTAACTACTAGATTGTGATACAATACACTAATGGGTGAAGTTTGGTTGACTTCTGCGCAGCGGTTTGGGAGTTAACAT
The DNA here is from genome assembly GCF_030265065.1 of Corythoichthys intestinalis. Classification (NCBI taxonomy): domain Eukaryota; kingdom Metazoa; phylum Chordata; class Actinopteri; order Syngnathiformes; family Syngnathidae; genus Corythoichthys; species Corythoichthys intestinalis. Next base: position 1,004,619 of record NW_026651604.1, on the reverse strand, counting down.
CAAAATTACATTTCTCGGCCATATCGCATAGATCTCACTGTGAAAAGGCTTAAATGGCTTTTTTGACCTAAGTTTAATAATTGCGCTCAAACCAAATGTCCTAGAACGAAATTTCCACATGTAACTACTACATTGTGATACAATACACTAATGGGTGAAGTTTGGTTGACTTCTGCGCAGCGGTTTGGGAGTTAACATCAAAATTACATTTCTCGGCCATATCGCTTAGATCTCACTGTGAAAAGGCTTAAATGGCTTTTTTGACCTAATTTTGAGGATTGCGCTCAAATCAAATGTCCTAGAACCAAATTTCCACATGTAACTACTAGATTGTGATACAATACACTAATGGGTGAAGTTTGGTTGACTTCTGCGCAGCGGTTTGGGAGTTAACATCAAAATTACATTTCTCGGCCATATCGCATAGATCTCACTGTGAAAAGGCTTAAATGACTTTTTTAATTAAGTTTGATGATTGCGTTCAAACAAAATGTCCTAGAACAAAATTTTCAAATGTAACTACTAGATTGTGATACAATACACTATTGGGTGAAGTTTGGTTGACTTCTGCGCAGCGGTTTGGGAGTTAACATCAAAATTACATTTCTCAGCCATATCGCATAGATCTCACTGTGAAAAGGCTTAAATGGCTTTTTTGACCTAAGTTTGAGGATTGCGCTCAAATCAAATGTCCTAGAACCAAATTTCCACATGTAACTACTAGATTGTGATACAATACACTAATGGGTGAAGTTTGGTTGACTTCTGCGCAGCGGTTTGGGAGTTAACATCAAAATTACATTTCTCGGCCATATCGCATAGATCTCACTGTGAAAAGGCTTAAATGGCTTTTTTGACCTAAGTTTGAGGATTGCGCTCAAATCAAATGTCCAATAACCAAATTTCCACATGTAACTACTAGATTGTGATACAATACACTAATGGGTGAAGTTTGGTTGACTTCTGCGCAGCAGTTTTAGAGTTAACATCAAAATTACATTTCTCGGCCATATCGCATAGATCTCACTGTGAAAAGGCTTAAATGACTTTTTTAATTAAGTTTGATGATTGCGTTCAAACAAAATGTCCTAGAACAAAATTTTCAAATGTAACTACTAGATTGTGATACAATACACTATTGGGTGAAGTTTGGTTGACTTCTGCGCAGCGGTTTGGGAGTGAACATCAAAATTACATTTCTCGGCCATATCGCATAGATCTCACTGTGAAAAGGCTTAAATGGCTTTTTTGACCTAAGTTTGAGGATTGCGCTCAAATCAAATGTCCTATAACCAAATTTCCACATGTAACTACTAGATTGTGATACAATACACTAATGGGTGAAGTTTGGTTGACTTCTGCGCAGCGGTTTGGGAGTTAACATCAAAATTACATTTCTCGGCCATATCGCATAGATCTCACTGTGAAAAGGCTTAAATGGCTTTTTTGACCTAAGTTTGAGGATTGCGCTCAAATCAAATGTCCTAGAACCAAATTTCCACATGTAACTACTAGATTGTGATACAATACACTAATGGGTGAAGTTTGGTTGACTTCTGCGCAGCGGTTTGGGAGTTAACATCAAAATTACATTTCTCGGCCATATCGCATAGATCTCACTGTGAAAAGGCTTAAATGGCTTTTTTGACCTAAGTTTAATAATTGCGCTCAAACCAAATGTCCTAGAACGAAATTTTCAAATGTAACTACTAGAATGTGATACAATACACTATTGGGTGAAGTTTAGTTGACTTCTGCGCAGCGGTTTGGGAGTTAACATCAAAATTACATTTCTCGGCCATATCGCATAGATCTCACTGTGAAAAGGCTTAAATGGCTTTTTTGACCTAAGTTTAATGATTGCGCTCAAACCAAATGTCCTAGAACGAAATTTTCAAATGTAACTACTAGAATGTGATACAATACACTATTGGGTGAAGTTTGGTTGACTTCTGCGCAGCGGTTTGGGAGTTAACATCAAAATTACATTTCTCGGCCATATCGCATAGATCTCACTGTGAAAAGGCTTAAATGGCTTTTTTGACCTACGTTTGAGGATTGCGCTCAAACAAAATGTCCTAGAACAAAATTTTCAAATGTAACTACTAGATTGTGATACAATACACTATTGGGTGAAGTTTGGTTGACTTCTGCGCAGCGGTTTGGGAGTTAACATCAAAATTACATTTCTCGGCCATATCGCATAGATCTCACTGTGAAAAGGCTTAAATGACTTTTTTAATTAAGTTTGATGATTGCGCTCAAACAAAATGTCCTAGAACAAAATTTTCAAATGTAACTACTAGAATGTGATACAATACACTATTGGGTGAAGTTTGGTTGACTTCTGCGCAGCGGTTTGGGAGTTAACATCAAAATTACATTTCTCGGCCATATCGCATAGATCTCACTGTGAAAAGGCTTAAATGACTTTTTTAATTAAGTTTGATGATTGCGTTCAAACAAAATGTCCTAGAACAAAATTTTCAAATGTAACTACTAGAATGTGATACAATACACTATTGGGTGAAGTTTGGTTGACTTCTGCGCAGCGGTTTGGGAGTTAACATCAAAATTACATTTCTCGGCCATATCGCATTGATCTCACTGTGAAAAGGCTTAAATGGCTTTTTTGACCTAAGTTTGAGGATTGCGCTCAAACAAAATGTCCTAGAACAAAATTTTCAAATGTAACTACTAGATTGTGATACAATACACTATTGGGTGAAGTTTGGTTGACTTCTGCGCAGCGGTTTGGGAGTTAACATCAAAATTACATTTCTCGGCCATATCGCATAGATCTCACTGTGAAAAGGCTTAAATGGCTTTTTTGACCTAAGTTTGAGGATTGCGCTCAAATCAAATGTCCTAGAACCAAATTTCCACATGTAACTACTAGATTGTGATACAATACACTAATGGGTGAAGTTTGGTTGACTTCTGCGCAGCGGTTTGGGAGTTAACATCAAAATTACATTTCTCGGCCATATCGCATAGATCTCACTGTGAAAAGGCTTAAATGGCTTTTTTGACCTAAGTTTAATAATTGCGCTCAAACCAAATGTCCTAGAACGAAATTTTCAAATGTAACTACTAGAATGTGATACAATACACTATTGGGTGAAGTTTGGTTGACTTCTGTGCAGCGGTTTGGGAGTTAACATCAAAATTACATTTCTCGGCCATATCGCATAGATCTCACTGTGAAAAGGCTTAAATGGCTTTTTTGACCTAAGTTTAATAATTGCGCTCAAACCAAATGTCCTAGAACGAAATTTTCAAATGTAACTACTAGAATGTGATACAATACACTATTGGGTGAAGTTTGGTTTACTTCTGCGCAGCGGTTTGGGAGTTAACATCAAAATTACATTTCTCGGCCATATCGCATTGATCTCACTGTGAAAAGGCTTAAATGGCTTTTTTGACCTAAGTTTGAGGATTGCGCTCAAACAAAATGTCCTAGAACAAAATTTTCAAATGTAACTACTAGATTGTGATACAATACACTATTGGGTGAAGTTTGGTTGACTTCTGCGCAGCGGTTTGGGAGTTAACATCAAAATTACATTTCTCGGCCATATCGCATAGATCTCACTGTGAAAAGGCTTAAATGGCTTTTTTGACCTAAGTTTGAGGATTGCGCTCAAATCAAATGTCCTAGAACCAAATTTCCACATGTAACTACTAGATTGTGATACAATACACTAATGGGTGAAGTTTGGTTGACTTCTGCGCAGCGGTTTGGGAGTTAACATCAAAATTACATTTCTCGGCCATATCGCATAGATCTCACTGTGAAAAGGCTTAAATGACTTTTTTAATTAAGTTTGATGATTGCGTTCAAACAAAATGTCCAAGAACGAAATTTTAAAATGTAACTACTAGAATGTGATACAATACACTATTGGGTGAAGTTTGGTTGACTTCTGCGCAGCGGTTTGGGAGTTAACATCAAAATTACATTTCTCGGCCATATCGCATAGATCTCACTGTGAAAAGGCTTAAATGGCTTTTTTGACCTAAGTTTGAGGATTGCGCTCAAATCAAATGTCCTAGAACCAAATTTCCACATGTAACTACTAGATTGTGATACAATACACTAATGGGTGAAGTTTGGTTGACTTCTGCGCAGCGGTTTGGGAGTTAACATCAAAATTACATTTCTCGGCCATATCGCATAGATCTCACTGTGAAAAGGCTTAAATGGCTTTTTTGACCTAAGTTTAATAATTGCGCTCAAACCAAATGTCCTAGAACGAAATTTCCACATGTAACTACTACATTGTGATACAATACACTAATGGGTGAAGTTTGGTTGACTTCTGCGCAGCGGTTTGGGAGTTAACATCAAAATTACATTTCTCGGCCATATCGCTTAGATCTCACTGTGAAAAGGCTTAAATGGCTTTTTTGACCTAAGTTTGAGGATTGCGCTCAAATCAAATGTCCTAGAACCAAATTTCCACATGTAACTACTAGATTGTGATACAATACACTAATGGGTGAAGTTTGGTTGACTTCTGCGCAGCAGTTTGGGAGTTAACATCAAAATTACATTTCTCGGCCATATCGCATAGATCTCACTGTGAAAAGGCTTAAATGATTTTTTAATTAAGTTTGATGATTGCGTTCAAACAAAATGTCCTAGAACAAAATTTTCAAATGTAACTACTAGATTGTGATACAATACACTATTGGGTGAAGTTTGGTTGACTTCTGCGCAGCGGTTTGGGAGTTAACATCAAAATTACATTTCTCAGCCATATCGCATAGATCTCACTGTGAAAAGGCTTAAATGGCTTTTTTGACCTAAGTTTGAGGATTGCGCTCAAATCAAATGTCCTAGAACCAAATTTCCACATGTAACTACTAGATTGTGATACAATACACTAATGGGTGAAGTTTGGTTGACTTCTGCGCAGCGGTTTGGGAGTTAACATCAAAATTACATTTCTCGGCCATATCGCATAGATCTCACTGTGAAAAGGCTTAAATGGCTTTTTTGACCTAAGTTTGAGGATTGCGCTCAAATCAAATGTCCAATAACCAAATTTCCACATGTAACTACTAGATTGTGATACAATACACTAATGGGTGAAGTTTGGTTGACTTCTGCGCAGCAGTTTTAGAGTTAACATCAAAATTACATTTCTCGGCCATATCGCATAGATCTCACTGTGAAAAGGCTTAAATGACTTTTTTAATTAAGTTTGATGATTGCGTTCAAACAAAATGTCCTAGAACAAAATTTTCAAATGTAACTACTAGATTGTGATACAATACACTATTGGGTGAAGTTTGGTTGACTTCTGCGCAGCGGTTTGGGAGTGAACATCAAAATTACATTTCTCGGCCATATCGCATAGATCTCACTGTGAAAAGGCTTAAATGGCTTTTTTGACCTAAGTTTGAGGATTGCGCTCAAATCAAATGTCCTATAACCAAATTTCCACATGTAACTACTAGATTGTGATACAATACACTAATGGGTGAAGTTTGGTTGACTTCTGCGCAGCGGTTTGGGAGTTAACATCAAAATTACATTTCTCGGCCATATCGCATAGATCTCACTGTGAAAAGGCTTAAATGACTTTTTTAATTAAGTTTGATGATTGCGTTAAAAAAAAATGTCCTAGAACAAAATTTTCAAATGTAACTACTAGATTGTGATACAATACACTATTGGGTGAAGTTTGGTTGACTTCTGCGCAGCGGTTTGGGAGTTAACATCAAAATTACATTTCTCGGCCATATCGCATAGATCTCACTGTGAAAAGGCTTAAATGGCTTTTTTGACCTAAGTTTAATAATTGCGCTCAAACCAAATGTCCTAGAACGAAATTTTCAAATGTAACTACTAGAATGTGATACAATACACTATTGGGTGAAGTTTGGTTGACTTCTGCGCAGCGGTTTGGGAGTTAACATCAAAATTACATTTCTCGGCCATATCGCATAGATCTCACTGTGAAAAGGCTTAAATGGCTTTTTTGACCTAAGTTTAATAATTGCGCTCAAACCAAATGTCCTAGAACGAAATTTTCAAATGTAACTACTAGAATGTGATACAATACACTATTGGGTGAAGTTTGGTTTACTTCTGCGCAGCGGTTTGGGAGTTAACATCAAAATTACATTTCTCGGCCATATCGCATTGATCTCACTGTGAAAAGGCTTAAATGGCTTTTTTGACCTAAGTTTGAGGATTGCGCTCAAACAAAATGTCCTAGAACAAAATTTTCAAATGTAACTACTAGATTGTGATACAATACACTATTGGGTGAAGTTTGGTTGACTTCTGCGCAGCGGTTTGGGAGTTAACATCAAAATTACATTTCTCGGCCATATCGCATAGATCTCACTGTGAAAAGGCTTAAATGGCTTTTTTGACCTAAGTTTGAGGATTGCGCTCAAATCAAATGTCCTAGAACCAAATTTCCACATGTAACTACTAGATTGTGATACAATACACTAATGGGTGAAGTTTGGTTGACTTCTGCGCAGCGGTTTGGGAGTTAACATCAAAATTACATTTCTCGGCCATATCGCATAGATCTCACTGTGAAAAGGCTTAAATGACTTTTTTAATTAAGTTTGATGATTGCGTTCAAACAAAATGTCCAAGAACGAAATTTTAAAATGTAACTACTAGAATGTGATACAATACACTATTGGGTGAAGTTTGGTTGACTTCTGCGCAGCGGTTTGGGAGTTAACATCAAAATTACATTTCTCGGCCATATCGCATAGATCTCACTGTGAAAAGGCTTAAATGGCTTTTTTGACCTAAGTTTGAGGATTGCGCTCAAATCAAATGTCCTAGAACCAAATTTCCACATGTAACTACTAGATTGTGATACAATACACTAATGGGTGAAGTTTGGTTGACTTCTGCGCAGCGGTTTGGGAGTTAACATCAAAATTACATTTCTCGGCCATATCGCATAGATCTCACTGTGAAAAGGCTTAAATGGCTTTTTTGACCTAAGTTTAATAATTGCGCTCAAACCAAATGTCCTAGAACGAAATTTCCACATGTAACTACTACATTGTGATACAATACACTAATGGGTGAAGTTTGGTTGACTTCTGCGCAGCGGTTTGGGAGTTAACATCAAAATTACATTTCTCGGCCATATCGCTTAGATCTCACTGTGAAAAGGCTTAAATGGCTTTTTTGACCTAAGTTTGAGGATTGCGCTCAAATCAAATGTCCTAGAACCAAATTTCCACATGTAACTACTAGATTGTGATACAATACACTAATGGGTGAAGTTTGGTTGACTTCTGCGCAGCAGTTTGGGAGTTAACATCAAAATTACATTTCTCGGCCATATCGCATAGATCTCACTGTGAAAAGGCTTAAATGACTTTTTTAATTAAGTTTGATGATTGCGTTCAAACAAAATGTCCTAGAACAAAATTTTCAAATGTAACTACTAGATTGTGATACAATACACTATTGGGTGAAGTTTGGTTGACTTCTGCGCAGCGGTTTGGGAGTTAACATCAAAATTACATTTCTCAGCCATATCGCATAGATCTCACTGTGAAAAGGCTTAAATGGCTTTTTTGACCTAAGTTTGAGGATTGCGCTCAAATCAAATGTCCTAGAACCAAATTTCCACATGTAACTACTAGATTGTGATACAATACACTAATGGGTGAAGTTTGGTTGACTTCTGCGCAGCGGTTTGGGAGTTAACATCAAAATTACATTTCTCGGCCATATCGCATAGATCTCACTGTGAAAAGGCTTAAATGGCTTTTTTGACCTAAGTTTGAGGATTGCGCTCAAATCAAATGTCCAATAACCAAATTTCCACATGTAACTACTAGATTGTGATACAATACACTAATGGGTGAAGTTTGGTTGACTTCTGCGCAGCAGTTTTAGAGTTAACATCAAAATTACATTTCTCGGCCATATCGCATAGATCTCACTGTGAAAAGGCTTAAATGACTTTTTTAATTAAGTTTGATGATTGCGTTCAAACAAAATGTCCTAGAACAAAATTTTCAAAAGTAACTACTAGATTGTGATACAATACACTATTGGGTGAAGTTTGGTTGACTTCTGCGCAGCGGTTTGGGAGTGAACATCAAAATTACATTTCTCGGCCATATCGCATAGATCTCACTGTGAAAAGGCTTAAATGGCTTTTTTGACCTAAGTTTGAGGATTGCGCTCAAATCAAATGTCCTATAACCAAATTTCCACATGTAACTACTAGATTGTGATACAATACACTAATGGGTGAAGTTTGGTTGACTTCTGCGCAGCGGTTTGGGAGTTAACATCAAAATTACATTTCTCGGCCATATCGCATAGATCTCACTGTGAAAAGGCTTAAATGACTTTTTTAATTAAGTTTGATGATTGCGTTCAAAAAAAATGTCCTAGAACAAAATTTTCAAATGTAACTACTAGATTGTGATACAATACACTATTGGGTGAAGTTTGGTTGACTTCTGCGCAGCGGTTTGGGAGTTAACATCAAAATTACATTTCTCGGCCATATCGCATAGATCTCACTGTGAAAAGGCTTAAATGGCTTTTTTGACCTAAGTTTGAGGATTGCGCTCAAATCAAATGTCCTAGAACCAAATTTCCACATGTAACTACTAGATTGTGATACAATACACTAATGGGTGAAGTTTGGTTGACTTCTGCGCAGCGGTTTGGGAGTTAACATCAAAATTACATTTCTCGGCCATATCGCATAGATCTCACTGTGAAAAGGCTTAAATGGCTTTTTTGACCTAAGTTTAATAATTGCGCTCAAACCAAATGTCCTAGAACGAAATTTCCACATGTAACTACTACATTGTGATACAATACACTAATGGGTGAAGTTTGGTTGACTTCTGCGCAGCGGTTTGGGAGTTAACATCAAAATTACATTTCTCGGCCATATCGCATAGATCTCACTGTGAAAAGGCTTAAATGACTTTTTTAATTAAGTTTGATGATTGCGTTCAAACAAAATGTCCTAGAACAAAATTTTCAAATGTAACTACTAGATTGTGATACAATACACTATTGGGTGAAGTTTGGTTGACTTCTGCGCAGCGGTTTGGGAGTTAACATCAAAATTACATTTCTCAGCCATATCGCATAGATCTCACTGTGAAAAGGCTTAAATGGCTTTTTTGACCTAAGTTTGAGGATTGCGCTCAAATCAAATGTCCTAGAACCAAATTTCCACATGTAACTACTAGATTGTGATACAATACACTAATGGGTGAAGTTTGGTTGACTTCTGCGCAGCGGTTTGGGAGTTAACATCAAAATTACATTTCTCGGCCATATCGCATAGATCTCACTGTGAAAAGGCTTAAATGGCTTTTTTGACCTAAGTTTGAGGATTGCGCTCAAATCAAATGTCCAATAACCAAATTTCCACATGTAACTACTAGATTGTGATACAATACACTAATGGGTGAAGTTTGGTTGACTTCTGCGCAGCAGTTTTAGAGTTAACATCAAAATTACATTTCTCGGCCATATCGCATAGATCTCACTGTGAAAAGGCTTAAATGACTTTTTTAATTAAGTTTGATGATTGCGTTCAAACAAAATGTCCTAGAACAAAATTTTCAAATGTAACTACTAGATTGTGATACAATACACTATTGGGTGAAGTTTGGTTGACTTCTGCGCAGCGGTTTGGGAGTGAACATCAAAATTACATTTCTCGGCCATATCGCATAGATCTCACTGTGAAAAGGCTTAAATGGCTTTTTTGACCTAAGTTTGAGGATTGCGCTCAAATCAAATGTCCTATAACCAAATTTCCACATGTAACTACTAGATTGTGATACAATACACTAATGGGTGAAGTTTGGTTGACTTCTGCGCAGCGGTTTGGGAGTTAACATCAAAATTACATTTCTCGGCCATATCGCATAGATCTCACTGTGAAAAGGCTTAAATGACTTTTTTAATTAAGTTTGATGATTGCGTTCAAAAAAAATGTCCTAGAACAAAATTTTCAAATGTAACTACTAGATTGTGATACAATACACTATTGGGTGAAGTTTGGTTGACTTCTGCGCAGCGGTTTGGGAGTTAACATCAAAATTACATTTCTCGGCCATATCGCATAGATCTCACTGTGAAAAGGCTTAAATGGCTTTTTTGACCTAAGTTTGAGGATTGCGCTCAAATCAAATGTCCTAGAACCAAATTTCCACATGTAACTACTAGATTGTGATACAATACACTAATGGGTGAAGTTTGGTTGACTTCTGCGCAGCGGTTTGGGAGTTAACATCAAAATTACATTTCTCGGCCATATCGCATAGATCTCACTGTGAAAAGGCTTAAATGGCTTTTTTGACCTAAGTTTAATAATTGCGCTCAAACCAAATGTCCTAGAACGAAATTTTCAAATGTAACTACTAGAATGTGATACAATACACTATTGGGTGAAGTTTGGTTGACTTCTGCGCAGCGGTTTGGGAGTTAACATCAAAATTACATTTCTCGGCCATATCGCATTGATCTCACTGTGAAAAGGCTTAAATGGCTTTTTTGACCTAAGTTTGAGGATTGCGCTCAAACAAAATGTCCTAGAACAAAATTTTCAAATGTAACTACTAGATTGTGATACAATACACTATTGGGTGAAGTTTGGTTGACTTCTGCGCAGCGGTTTGGGAGGTAACATCAAAATTACATTTCTCGGCCATATCGCATAGATCTCACTGTGAAAAGGCTTAAATGGCTTTTTTGACCTAAGTTTGAGGATTGCGCTCAAATCAAATGTCCTAGAACCAAATTTCCACATGTAACTACTAGATTGTGATACAATACACTAATGGGTGAAGTTTGGTTGACTTCTGCGCAGCGGTTTGGGAGTTAACATCAAAATTACATTTCTCGGCCATATCGCATAGATCTCACTGTGAAAAGGCTTAAATGACTTTTTTAATTAAGTTTGATGATTGCGTTCAAACAAAATGTCCTAGAACAAAATTTTCAAATGTAACTACTAGATTGTGATACAGTACACTATTGGGTGAAGTTTGGTTGACTTCTGCGCAGCGGTTTGGGAGTTAACATCAAAATTACATTTCTCGGCCATATCGCATAGATCTCACTGTGAAAAGGCTTAAATGACTTTTTTAATTAAGTTTAATGATTGCGCTCAAACCAAATGTCCTAGAACGAAATTTTTAAATGTAACTACTAGAATGTGATACAATACACTATTGGGTGAAGTTTAGTTGACTTCTGCGCAGCGGTTTGGGAGTTAACATCAAAATTACATTTCTCGGCCATATCGCATAGATCTCACTGTGAAAAGGCTTAAATGGCTTTTTTGACCTAAGTTTAATGATTGCGCTCAAACCAAATGTCCTAGAACGAAATTTTCAAATGTAACTACTAGAATGTGATACAATACACTATTGGGTGAAGTTTGGTTGACTTCTGCGCAGCGGTTTGGGAGTTAACATCAAAATTACATTTCTCGGCCATATCGCATAGATCTCACTGTGAAAAGGCTTAAATGGCTTTTTTGACCTAAGTTTGAGGATTGCGCTCAAACAAAATGTCCTAGAACAAAATTTTCAAATGTAACTACTAGATTGTGATACAATACACTATTGGGTGAAGTTTGGTTGACTTCTGCGCAGCGGTTTGGGAGTTAACATCAAAATTACATTTCTCGGCCATATCGCATAGATCTCACTGTGAAAAGGCTTAAATGACTTTTTTAATTAAGTTTGATGATTGCGCTCAAACAAAATGTCCTAGAACAAAATTTTCAAATGTAACTACTAGAATGTGATACAATACACTATTGGGTGAAGTTTGGTTGACTTCTGCGCAGCGGTTTGGGAGTTAACATCAAAATTACATTTCTCGGCCATATCGCATAGATCTCACTGTGAAAAGGCTTAAATGACTTTTTTAATTAAGTTTGATGATTGCGTTCAAACAAAATGTCCTAGAACAAAAATTTTCAAATGTAACTACTAGAATGTGATACAATACACTATTGGGTGAAGTTTGGTTGACTTCTGCGCAGCGGTTTGGGAGTTAACATCAAAATTACATTTCTCGGCCATATCGCATTGATCTCACTGTGAAAAGGCTTAAATGGCTTTTTTGACCTAAGTTTGAGGATTGCGCTCAAACAAAATGTCCTAGAACAAAATTTTCAAATGTAACTACTAGATTGTGATACAATACACTATTGGGTGAAGTTTGGTTGACTTCTGCGCAGCGGTTTGGGAGTTAACATCAAAATTACATTTCTCGGCCATATCGCATAGATCTCACTGTGAAAAGGCTTAAATGGCTTTTTTGACCTAAGTTTGAGGATTGCGCTCAAATCAAATGTCCTAGAACCAAATTTCCACATGTAACTACTAGATTGTGATACAATACACTAATGGGTGAAGTTTGGTTGACTTCTGCGCAGCGGTTTGGGAGTTAACATCAAAATTACATTTCTCGGCCATATCGCATAGATCTCACTGTGAAAAGGCTTAAATGGCTTTTTTGACCTAAGTTTAACAATTGCGCTCAAACCAAATGTCCTAGAACGAAATTTTCAAATGTAACTACTAGAATGTGATACAATACACTATTGGGTGAAGTTTGGTTGACTTCTGCGCAGCGGTTTGGGAGTTAACATCAAAATTACATTTCTCGGCCATATCGCATAGATCTCACTGTGAAAAGGCTTAAATGGCTTTTTTGACCTAAGTTTGAGGATTGCGCTCAAATCAAATGTCCTAGAACCAAATTTCCACATGTAACTACTAGATTGTGATACAATACACTAATGGGTGAAGTTTGGTTGACTTCTGCGCAGCGGTTTGAAAGTTAACATCAAAATTACATTTCTCGGCCATATCGCATAGATCTCACTGTGAAAAGGCTTAAATGGCTTTTTTGACCTAAGTTTGAGGATTGCGCTCAAATCAAATGTCCTAGAACCAAATTTCCACATGTAACTACTAGATTGTGATACAATACACTAATGGGTGAAGTTTGGTTGACTTCTGCGCAGCGGTTTGGGAGTTAACATCAAAATTACATTTCTCGGCCATATCGCATAGATCTCACTGTGAAAAGGCTTAAATGGCTTTTTTGACCTAAGTTTAATAATTGCGCTCAAACCAAATGTCCTAGAACGAAATTTTCAAATGTAACTACTAGAATGTGATACAATACACTATTGGGTGAAGTTTGGTTGACTTCTGCGCAGCGGTTTGGGAGTTAACATCAAAATTACATTTCTCGGCCATATCGCATAGATCTCACTGTGAAAAGGCTTAAATGGCTTTTTTGACCTAAGTTTGAGGATTGCGCTCAAATCAAATGTCCTAGAACCAAATTTTCAAATGTAACTACTAGATTGTGATACAATACACTATTGGGTGAAGTTTGGTTGACTTCTGCGCAGCGGTTTGGGAGTGAACATCAAAATTACATTTCTCGGCCATATCGCATAGATCTCACTGTGAAAAGGCTTAAATGGCTTTTTTGACCTAAGTTTGAGGATTGCGCTCAAATCAAATGTCCAATAACCAAATTTCCACATGTAACTACTAGATTGTGATACAATACACTAATGGGTGAAGTTTGGTTGACTTCTGCGCAGCGGTTTGGGAGTTAACATCAAAATTACATTTCTCGCCCATATCGCATAGATCTCACTGTGAAAAGGCTTAAATGACTTTTTTAATTAAGTTTGATGATTGCGTTCAAACAAAATGTCCTAGAACAAAATTTTCAAATGTAACTACTAGATTGTGATACAATACACTATTGGGTGAAGTTTGGTTGACTTCTGCGCAGCGGTTTGGGAGTTAACATCAAAATTACATTTCTCGGCCATATCGCAATGATCTCACTGTGAAAAGGCTTAAATGGCTTTTTTGACCTAAGTTTGAGGATTGCGCTCAAACAAAATGTCCTAGAACAAAATTTTCAAATGTAACTACTAGATTGTGATACAATACACTATTGGGTGAAGTTTGGTTGACTTCTGCGCAGCGGTTTGGGAGTTAACATCAAAATTACATTTCTCGGCCATATCGCATAGATCTCACTGTGAAAAGGCTTAAATGGCTTTTTTGACCTAAGTTTGAGGATTGCGCTCAAATCAAATGTCCTAGAACCAAATTTTCACATGTAACTACTAGATTGTGATACAATACACTATTGGGTGAAGTTTGGTTGACTTCTGCGCACCGGTTTGGGAGTTAACATCAAAATTACATTTCTCGGCCATATCGCATAGATCTCACTGTGAAAAGGCTTAAATGACTTTTTTAATTAAGTTTGATGATTGCGCTCAAAACAAAATTTCCTAGAACAAAATTTTCAAATGTAACTACTAGAATGTGATACAATACACTATTGGGTGAAGTTTGGTTGACTTCTGCGCAGCGGTTTGGGAGTTAACATCAAAATTACATTTCTCGGCCATATCGCATTGATCTCACTGTGAAAAGGCTTAAATGGCTTTTTTGACCTAAGTTTGAGGATTGCGCTCAAACAAAATGTCCTAGAACAAAATTTTCAAATGTAACTACTAGAATGTGATACAATACACTATTGGGTGAAGTTTGGTTGACTTCTGCGCAGCGGTTTGGGAGTTAACATCAAAATTACATTTCTCGGCCATATCGCATTGATCTCACTGTGAAAAGGCTTAAATGGCTTTTTTGACCTAAGTTTGAGGATTGCGCTCAAACAAAATGTCCTAGAACAAAATTTTCAAATGTAACTACTAGATTGTGATACAATACACTATTGGGTGAAGTTTGGTTGACTTCTGCGCAGCGGTTTGGGAGTTAACATCAAAATTACATTTCTCGGCCATATCGCATAGATCTCACTGTGAAAAGGCTTAAATGGCTTTTTTGACCTAAGTTTGAGGATTGCGCTCAAATCAAATGTCCTAGAACCAAATTTCCACATGTAACTACTAGATTGTGAAACAATACACTAATGGGTGAAGTTTGGTTGACTTCTGCGCAGCGGTTTGGGAGTTAACATCAAAATTACATTTCTCGGACATATCGCATAGATCTCACTGTGAAAAGGCTTAAATGGCTTTTTTGACCTAAGTTTAACAATTGCGCTCAAACCAAATGTCCTAGAACGAAATTTTCAAATGTAACTACTAGAATGTGATACAATACACTATTGGGTGAAGTTTGGTTGACTTCTGCGCAGCGGTTTGGGAGTTAACATCAAAATTACATTTCTCGGCCATATCGCATAGATCTCACTGTGAAAAGGCTTAAATGGCTTTTTTGACCTAAGTTTGAGGATTGCGCTCAAATCAAATGTCCTAGAACCAAATTTCCACATGTAACTACTAGATTGTGATACAATACACTAATGGGTGAAGTTTGGTTGACTTCTGCGCAGCGGTTTGAAAGTTAACATCAAAATTACATTTCTCGGCCATATCGCATAGATCTCACTGTGAAAAGGCTTAAATGGCTTTTTTGACCTAAGTTTGAGGATTGCGCTCAAATCAAATGTCCTATAACCAAATTTCCACATGTAACTACTAGATTGTGATACAATACACTAATGGGTGAAGTTTGGTTGACTTCTGCGCAGCGGTTTGGGAGTTAACATCAAAATTACATTTCTCGGCCATATCGCATAGATCTCACTGTGAAAAGGCTTAAATGGCTTTTTTGACCTAAGTTTAATAATTGCGCTCAAACCAAATGTCCTAGAACGAAATTTTCAAATGTAACTACTAGAATGTGATACAATACACTATTGGGTGAAGTTTGGTTGACTTCTGCGCAGCGGTTTGGGAGTTAACATCAAAATTACATTTCTCGGCCATATCGCATAGATCTCACTGTGAAAAGGCTTAAATGGCTTTTTTGACCTAAGTTTGAGGATTGCGCTCAAATCAAATGTCCTAGAACCAAATTTTCAAATGTAACTACTAGATTGTGATACAATACACTATTGGGTGAAGTTTGGTTGACTTCTGCGCAGCGGTTTGGGAGTGAACATCAAAATTACATTTCTCGGCCATATCGCATAGATCTCACTGTGAAAAGGCTTAAATGGCTTTTTTGACCTAAGTTTGAGGATTGCGCTCAAATCAAATGTCCAATAACCAAATTTCCACATGTAACTACTAGATTGTGATACAATACACTAATGGGTGAAGTTTGGTTGACTTCTGCGCAGCGGTTTGGGAGTTAACATCAAAATTACATTTCTCGGCCATATCGCATAGATCTCACTGTGAAAAGGCTTAAATGACTTTTTTAATTAAGTTTGATGATTGCGTTCAAACAAAATGTCCTAGAACAAAATTTTCAAATGTAACTACTAGATTGTGATACAATACACTATTGGGTGAAGTTTGGTTGACTTCTGCGCAGCGGTTTGGGAGTTAACATCAAAATTACATTTCTCGGCCATATCGCATAGATCTCACTGTGAAAAGGCTTAAATGGCTTTTTTGACCTAAGTTTGAGGATTGCGCTCAAACAAAATGTCCTAGAACAAAATTTTCAAATGTAACTACTAGATTGTGATACAATACACTATTGGGTGAAGTTTGGTTGACTTCTGCGCAGCGGTTTGGGAGTTAACATCAAAATTACATTTCTCGGCCATATCGCATAGATCTCACTGTGAAAAGGCTTAAATGGCTTTTTTGACCTAAGTTTGAGGATTGCGCTCAAATCAAATGTCCTAGAACCAAATTTTCACATGTAACTACTAGATTGTGATACAATACACTATTGGGTGAAGTTTGGTTGACTTCTGCGCACCGGTTTGGGAGTTAACATCAAAATTACATTTCTCGGCCATATCGCATAGATCTCACTGTGAAAAGGCTTAAATGGCTTTTTTGACCTAAGTTTGAGGATTGCGCTCAAATCAAATGTCCTATAACCAAATTTCCACATGTAACTACTAGATTGTGATACAATACACTAATGGGTGAAGTTTGGTTGACTTCTGCGCAGCGGTTTGGGAGTTAACATCAAAATTACATTTCTCGGCCATATCGCATAGATCTCACTGTGAAAAGGCTTAAATGGCTTTTTTGACCTAAGTTTAATAATTGCGCTCAAACCAAATGTCCTAGAACGAAATTTTCAAATGTAACTACTAGAATGTGATACAATACACTATTGGGTGAAGTTTGGTTGACTTCTGCGCAGCGGTTTGGGAGTTAACATCAAAATTACATTTCTCGGCCATATCGCATAGATCTCACTGTGAAAAGGCTTAAATGGCTTTTTTGACCTAAGTTTGAGGATTGCGCTCAAATCAAATGTCCTAGAACCAAATTTTCAAATGTAACTACTAGATTGTGATACAATACACTATTGGGTGAAGTTTGGTTGACTTCTGCGCAGCGGTTTGGGAGTGAACATCAAAATTACATTTCTCGGCCATATCGCATAGATCTCACTGTGAAAAGGCTTAAATGGCTTTTTTGACCTAAGTTTGAGGATTGCGCTCAAATCAAATGTCCAATAACCAAATTTCCACATGTAACTACTAGATTGTGATACAATACACTAATGGGTGAAGTTTGGTTGACTTCTGCGCAGCGGTTTGGGAGTTAACATCAAAATTACATTTCTCGGCCATATCGCATAGATCTCACTGTGAAAAGGCTTAAATGACTTTTTTAATTAAGTTTGATGATTGCGTTCAAACAAAATGTCCTAGAACAAAATTTTCAAATGTAACTACTAGATTGTGATACAATACACTATTGGGTGAAGTTTGGTTGACTTCTGCGCAGCGGTTTGGGAGTTAACATCAAAATTACATTTCTCGGCCATATCGCATAGATCTCACTGTGAAAAGGCTTAAATGGCTTTTTTGACCTAAGTTTGAGGATTGCGCTCAAACAAAATGTCCTAGAACAAAATTTTCAAATGTAACTACTAGATTGTGATACAATACACTATTGGGTGAAGTTTGGTTGACTTCTGCGCAGCGGTTTGGGAGTTAACATCAAAATTACATTTCTCGGCCATATCGCATAGATCTCACTGTGAAAAGGCTTAAATGGCTTTTTTGACCTAAGTTTGAGGATTGCGCTCAAATCAAATGTCCTAGAACCAAATTTTCACATGTAACTACTAGATTGTGATACAATACACTATTGGGTGAAGTTTGGTTGACTTCTGCGCACCGGTTTGGGAGTTAACATCAAAATTACATTTCTCGGCCATATCGCATAGATCTCACTGTGAAAAGGCTTAAATGACTTTTTTAATTAAGTTTGATGATTGCGCTCAAAACAAAATTTCCTAGAACAAAATTTTCAAATGTAACTACTAGAATGTGATACAATACACTATTGGGTGAAGTTTGGTTGACTTCTGCGCAGCGGTTTGGGAGTTAACATCAAAATTACATTTCTCGGCCATATCGCATTGATCTCACTGTGAAAAGGCTTAAATGGCTTTTTTGACCTAAGTTTGAGGATTGCGCTCAAACAAAATGTCCTAGAACAAAATTTTCAAATGTAACTACTAGATTGTGATACAATACACTATTGGGTGAAGTTTGGTTGACTTCTGCGCAGCGGTTTGGGAGTTAACATCAAAATTACATTTCTCGGCCATATCGCATAGATCTCACTGTGAAAAGGCTTAAATGGCTTTTTTGACCTAAGTTTGAGGATTGCGCTCAAATCAAATGTCCTAGAACCAAATTTCCACATGTAACTACTAGATTTTGATACAATACACTAATGGGTGAAGTTTGGTTGACTTCTGCGCAGCGGTTTGGGAGTTAACATCAAAATTACATTTCTCGGCCATATCGCATAGATCTCACTGTGAAAAGGCTTAAATGACTTTTTTAATTAAGTTTGATGATTGCGTTCAAACAAAATGTCCTAGAACAAAATTTTCAAATGTAACTACTAGATTGTGATACAATACACTATTGGGTGAAGTTTGGTTGACTTCTGCGCAGCGGTTTGGGAGTTAACATCAAAATTACATTTCTCGGCCATATCGCATAGATCTCACTGTGAAAAGGCTTAAATGGCTTTTTTGACCTAAGTTTGAGGATTGCGCTCAAATCAAATGTCCTAGAACCAAATTTCCACATGTAACTACTAGATTGTGAAACAATACACTAATGGGGGAAGTTTGGTTGACTTCTGCGCAGCGGTTTGGGAGTTAACATCAAAATTACATTTCTCGGCCATATCGCATAGATCTCACTGTGAAAAGGCTTAAATGGCTTTTTTGACCTAAGTTTAATAATTGCGCTCAAACCAAATGTCCTAGAACGAAATTTTTAAATGTAACTACTAGAATGTGATACAATACACTATTGGGTGAAGTTTGGTTGACTTCTGCGCAGCGGTTTGGGAGTTAACATCAAAATTACATTTCTCGGCCATATCGCATTGATCTCACTGTGAAAAGGCTTAAATGGCTTTTTTGACCTAAGTTTGAGGATTGCGCTCAAATCAAATGTCCTAGAACCAAATTTCCACATGTAATTACTAGATTGTGATACAATACAATAATGGGTGAAGTTTGGTTGACATCTGCGCAGCGGTTTGGGAGTTAACATCAAAATTACATTTCTCGGCCATATCGCATAGATCTCACTGTGAAAAGGCTTAAATGACTTTTTTTAATTAAGTTTGAAGATTGCGCTCAAATCAAATGTCCTAGAACTAAATTTCCAAATGTAACTACTAGATTGTGATAAAATACACTATTGGGTAAAGTTTGGTTGACTTCTGCGCAGCGGTTTGGGAGTTAACATCAAAATTACATTTCTCGGCCATATCGCATAGATCTCACTGTGAAAAGGCTTAAATGGCTTTTTTGACCTAAGTTTGAGGATTGCGCTCAAATCAAATGTCCTATAACCAAATTTCCACATGTAACTACTAGATTGTGATACAATACACTAATGGGTGAAGTTTGGTTGACTTCTGCGCAGCGGTTTGGGAGTTAACATCAAAATTACATTTCTCGGCCATATCGCATAGATCTCACTGTGAAAAGGCTTAAATGACTTTTTTAATTAAGTTTGATGATTGCGTTCAAACAAAATGTCCTAGAACAAAATTTTCAAATGTAACTACTAGATTGTGATACAATACACTAATGGGTGAAGTTTGGTTGACTTCTGCGCAGCGGTTTGGGAGTTAACATCAAAATTACATTTCTCGGCCATATCGCATAGATCTCACTGTGAAAAGGCTTAAATGGCTTTTTTGACCTAAGTTTGAGGATTGCGCTCAAATCAAATGTCCTAGAACCAAATTTCCACATGTAACTACTAGATTGTGATACAATACACTAATGGGTGAAGTTTGGTTGACTTCTGCGCAGCGGTTTGGGAGTTAACATCAAAATTACATTTCTCGGCCATATCGCATAGATCTCACTGTGAAAAGGCTTAAATGGCTTTTTTGACCTAAGTTTAATAATTGCGCTCAAACCAAATGTCCTAGAACGAAATTTCCACATGTAACTACTAGATTGTGATACAATACACTAATGGGTGAAGTTTGGTTGACTTCTGCGCAGCGGTTTGGGAGTTAACATCAAAATTACATTTCTCGGCCATATCGCATAGATCTCACTGTGAAAAGGCTTAAATGGCTTTTTTGACCTAAGTTTGAGGATTGCGCTCAAATCAAATGTCCTAGAACCAAATTTCCACATGTAACTACTAGATTGTGATACAATACACTAATGGGTGAAATTTGGTTGACTTCTGCGCAGCGGTTTGGGAGTTAACATCAAAATTACATTTCTCGGCCATATCGCATAGATCTCACTGTGAAAAGGCTTAAATGGCTTTTTTGACCTAAGTTTAATAATTGCGCTCAAACCAAATGTCCTAGAACGAAATTTTCAAATGTAACTACTAGAATGTGATACAATACACTATTGGGTGAAGTTTGGTTGACTTCTGCGCAGCGGTTTGGGAGTTAACATCAAAATTACATTTCTCGGCCATATCGCATAGATCTCACTGTGAAAAGGCTTAAATGGCTTTTTTGACCTAAGTTTGAGGATTGCGCTCAAATCAAATGTCCTAGAACCAAATTTCCACATGTAACTACTAGATTGTGATACAATACACTAATGGGTGAAGTTTGGTTGACTTCTGCGCAGCGGTTTGGGAGTTAACATCAAAATTACATTTCTCGGCCATATCGCATAGATCTCACTGTGAAAAGGCTTAAATGGCTTTTTTGACCTAAGTTTGAGGATTGCGCTCAAATCAAATGTCCAATAACCAAATTTCCACATGTAACTACTAGATTGTGATACAATACACTAATGGGTGAAGTTTGGTTGACTTCTGCGCAGCAGTTTTAGAGTTAACATCAAAATTACATTTCTCGGCCATATCGCATAGATGTCACTGTGAAAAGGCTTAAATGACTTTTTTAATTAAGTTTGATGATTGCGTTCAAACAAAATGTCCTAGAACAAAATTTTCAAATGTAACTACTAGATTGTGATACAATACACTATTGGGTGAAGTTTGGTTGACTTCTGCGCAGCGGTTTGGGAGTTAACATAAAAATTACATTTCTCGGCCATATCGCATAGATCTCACTGTGAAAAGGCTTAAATGGCTTTTTTGACCTAAGTTTGATGATTGCGCTCAAACAAAATTTCCTAGAACAAAATTTTCAAATGTAACTACTAGATTGTGATACAATACACTATTGGGTGAAGTTTAGTTGACTTCTGCGCAGCGGTTTGGGAGTTAACATCAAAATAACATTTCTCGGCCATATCGCATAGATCTCACTGTGAAAAGGCTTAAATGGCTTTTTTGACCTAAGTTTGAGGATTGCGCTCAAATCAAATGTCCTAGAACCAAATTTCCACATGTAACTACTAGATTGTGATACAATACACTAATGGGTGAAGTTTGGTTGACTTCTGCGCAGCGGTTTGGGAGTTAACATCAAAATTACATTTCTCGGCCATATCGCATAGATCTCACTGTGAAAAGGCTTAAATGACTTTTTTAATTAAGTTTGATGATTGCGTTCAAACAAAATGTCCTAGAACAAAATTTTCAAATGTAACTACTAGATTGTGATACAATACACTATTGGGTGAAGTTTGGTTGACTTCTGCGCAGCGGTTTGGGAGTTAACATCAAAATTACATTTCTCGGCCATATCGCATAGATCTCACTGTGAAAAGGCTTAAATGGCTTTTTTGACCTAAGTTTGAGGATTGCGCTCAAACAAAATGTCCTAGAACAAAATTTTCAAATGTAACTACTAGATTGTGATACAATACACTATTGGGTGAAGTTTGGTTGACTTCTGCGCAGCGGTTTGGGAGTTAACATCAAAATTACATTTCTCGGCCATATCGCATAGATCTCACTGTGAAAAGGCTTAAATGGCTTTTTTGACCTAAGTTTGATGATTGCGCTCAAACAAAATTTCCTAGAACAAAATTTTCAAATGTAACTACTAGATTGTGATACAATACACTATTGGGTGAAGTTTAGTTGACTTCTGCGCAGCGGTTTGGGAGTTAACATCAAAATTACATTTCTCGGCCATATCGCATAGATCTCACTGTGAAAAGGCTTAAATGGCTTTTTTGACCTAAGTTTGAGGATTGCGCTCAAATCAAATGTCCAATAACCAAATTTCCACATGTAACTACTAGATTGTGATACAATACACTAATGGGTGAAGTTTGGTTGACTTCTGCGCAGCAGTTTTAGAGTTAACATCAAAATTACATTTCTCGGCCATATCGCATAGATGTCACTGTGAAAAGGCTTAAATGACTTTTTTAATTAAGTTTGATGATTGCGTTCAAACAAAATGTCCTAGAACAAAATTTTCAAATGTAACTACTAGATTGTGATACAATACACTATTGGGTGAAGTTTGGTTGACTTCTGCGCAGCGGTTTGGGAGTTAACATAAAAATTACATTTCTCGGCCATATCGCATAGATCTCACTGTGAAAAGGCTTAAATGACTTTTTTAATTAAGTTTGATGATTGCGTTCAAACAAAATGTCCTAGAACAAAATTTTCAAATGTAACTACTAGATTGTGATACAATACACTATTGGGTGAAGTTTGGTTGACTTCTGCGCAGCGGTTTGGGAGTTAACATCAAAATTACATTTCTCGGCCATATCGCATAGATCTCACTGTGAAAAGGCTTAAATGGCTTTTTTGACCTAAGTTTGAGGATTGCGCTCAAATCAAATGTCCTAGAACCAAATTTCCACATGTAATTACTAGATTGTGATACAATACAATAATGGGTGAAGTTTGGTTGACTTCTGCGCAGCGGTTTGGGAGTTAACATCAAAATTACATTTCTCGGCCATATCGCATAGATCTCACTGTGAAAAGGCTTAAATGACTTTTTTTAATTAAGTTTGAAGATTGCGCTCAAATCAAATGTCCTAGAACTAAATTTCCAAATGTAACTACTAGATTGTGATAAAATACACTATTGGGTAAAGTTTGGTTGACTTCTGCGCAGCGGTTTGGGAGTTAACATCAAAATTACATTTCTCGGCCATATCGCATAGATCTCACTGTGAAAAGGCTTAAATGGCTTTTTTGACCTAAGTTTGAGGATTGCGCTCAAATCAAATGTCCTATAACCAAATTTCTACATGTAACTACTAGATTGTGATACAATACACTAATGGGTGAAGTTTGGTTGACTTCTGCGCAGCGGTTTGGGAGTTAACTTCAAAATTACATTTCTCGGCCATATCGCATAGATCTCACTGTGAAAAGGCTTAAATGACTTTTTTGACCTAAGTTTAATAATTGCGCTCAAACCAAATGTCCTAGAACGAAATTTCCACATGTAACTACTAGATTGTGATACAATACACTAATGGGTGAAGTTTGGTTGACTTCTGCGCAGCGGTTTGGGAGTTAACATCAAAATTACATTTCTCGGCCATATCGCTTAGATCTCACTGTGAAAAGGCTTAAATGGCTTTTTTGACCTAAGTTTGAGGATTGCGCTCAAATCAAATGTCCTAGAACCAAATTTCCACATGTAACTACTAGATTGTGATACAATACACTAATGGGTGAAGTTTGGTTGACTTCTGCGCAGCGGTTTGGGAGTTAACATCAAAATTACATTTCTCGGCCATATCGCATAGATCTCACTGTGAAAAGGCTTAAATGACTTTTTTAATTAAGTTTGATGATTGCGTTCAAACAAAATGTCCTAGAACAACATTTTCAAATGTAACTACTAGATTGTGATACAATACACTATTGGGTGAAGTTTGGTTGACTTCTGCGCAGCGGTTTGGGAGTTAACATCAAAATTACATTTCTCGGCCATATCGCATAGATCTCACTGTGAAAAGGCTTAAATGGCTTTTTTGACCTAAGTTTGAGGATTGCGCTCAAATCAAATGTCCTAGAACCAAATTTCCACATGTAACTACTAGATTGTGATACAATACACTAATGGGTGAAGTTTGGTTGACTTCTGCGCAGCAGTTTTAGAGTTAACATCAAAATTACATTTCTCGGCCATATCGCATAGATGTCACTGTGAAAAGGCTTAAATGACTTTTTTAATTAAGTTTGATGATTGCGTTCAAACAAAATGTCCTAGAACAAAATTTTCAAATGTAACTACTAGATTGTGATACAATACACTATTGGGTGAAGTTTGGTTGACTTCTGCGCAGCGGTTTGGGAGTTAACATAAAAATTACATTTCTCGGCCATATCGCATAGATCTCACTGTGAAAAGGCTTAAATGGCTTTTTTGACCTAAGTTTGATGATTGCGCTCAAACAAAATTTCCTAGAACAAAATTTTCAAATGTAACTACTAGATTGTGATACAATACACTATTGGGTGAAGTTTAGTTGACTTCTGCGCAGCGGTTTGGGAGTTAACATCAAAATTACATTTCTCGGCCATATCGCATAGATCTCACTGTGAAAAGGCTTAAATGGCTTTTTTGACCTAAGTTTGAGGATTGCGCTCAAATCAAATGTCCTAGAACCAAATTTCCACATGTAACTACTAGATTGTGATACAATACACTAATGGGTGAAGTTTGGTTGACTTCTGCGCAGCGGTTTGGGAGTTAACATCAAAATTACATTTCTCGGCCATATCGCATAGATCTCACTGTGAAAAGGCTTAAATGACTTTTTTAATTAAGTTTGATGATTGCGTTCAAACAAAATGTCCTAGAACAAAATTTTCAAATGTAACTACTAGATTGTGATACAATACACTATTGGGTGAAGTTTGGTTGACTTCTGCGCAGCGGTTTGGGAGTTAACATCAAAATTACATTTCTCGGCCATATCGCATAGATCTCACTGTGAAAAGGCTTAAATGGCTTTTTTGACCTAAGTTTGAGGATTGCGCTCAAACAAAATGTCCTAGAACAAAATTTTCAAATGTAACTACTAGATTGTGATACAATACACTATTGGGTGAAGTTTGGTTGACTTCTGCGCAGCGGTTTGGGAGTTAACATCAAAATTACATTTCTCGGCCATATCGCATAGATCTCACTGTGAAAAGGCTTAAATGGCTTTTTTGACCTAAGTTTGAGGATTGCGCTCAAACAAAATGTCCTAGAACAAAATTTTCAAATGTAACTACTAGATTGTGATACAATACACTATTGGGTGAAGTTTGGTTGACTTCTGCGCAGCGGTTTGGGAGTTAACATCAAAATTACATTTCTCGGCCATATCGCATAGATCTCACTGTGAAAAGGCTTAAATGGCTTTTTTGACCTAAGTTTGAGGATTGCGCTCAAATCAAATGTCCTAGAACCAAATTTCCACATGTAATTACTAGATTGTGATACAATACAATAATGGGTGAAGTTTGGTTGACTTCTGCGCAGCGGTTTGGGAGTTAACATCAAAATTACATTTCTCGGCCATATCGCATAGATCTCACTGTGAAAAGGCTTAAATGACTTTTTTTAATTAAGTTTGAAGATTGCGCTCAAATCAAATGTCCTAGAACTAAATTTCCAAATGTAACTACTAGATTGTGATAAAATACACTATTGGGTAAAGTTTGGTTGACTTCTGCGCAGCGGTTTGGGAGTTAACATCAAAATTACATTTCTCGGCCATATCGCATAGATCTCACTGTGAAAAGGCTTAAATGGCTTTTTTGACCTAAGTTTGAGGATTGCGCTCAAATCAAATGTCCTATAACCAAATTTCTACATGTAACTACTAGATTGTGATACAATACACTAATGGGTGAAGTTTGGTTGACTTCTGCGCAGCGGTTTGGGAGTTAACTTCAAAATTACATTTCTCGGCCATATCGCATAGATCTCACTGTGAAAAGGCTTAAATGACTTTTTTGACCTAAGTTTAATAATTGCGCTCAAACCAAATGTCCTAGAACGAAATTTCCACATGTAACTACTAGATTGTGATACAATACACTAATGGGTGAAGTTTGGTTGACTTCTGCGCAGCGGTTTGGGAGTTAACATCAAAATTACATTTCTCGGCCATATCGCTTAGATCTCACTGTGAAAAGGCTTAAATGGCTTTTTTGACCTAAGTTTGAGGATTGCGCTCAAATCAAATGTCCTAGAACCAAATTTCCACATGTAACTACTAGATTGTGATACAATACACTAATGGGTGAAGTTTGGTTGACTTCTGCGCAGCGGTTTGGGAGTTAACATCAAAATTACATTTCTCGGCCATATCGCATAGATCTCACTGTGAAAAGGCTTAAATGACTTTTTTAATTAAGTTTGATGATTGCGTTCAAACAAAATGTCCTAGAACAAAATTTTCAAATGTAACTACTAGATTGTGATACAATACACTATTGGGTGAAGTTTGGTTGACTTCTGCGCAGCGGTTTGGGAGTTAACATCAAAATTACATTTCTCGGCCATATCGCATAGATCTCACTGTGAAAAGGCTTAAATGGCTTTTTTGACCTAAGTTTGAGGATTGCGCTCAAATCAAATGTCCTAGAACCAAATTTCCACATGTAACTACTAGATTGTGATACAATACACTAATGGGTGAAATTTGGTTGACTTCTGCGCAGCGGTTTGGGAGTTAACATCAAAATTACATTTCACGGCCATATCGCATAGATCTCACTGTGAAAAGGCTTAAATGGCTTTTTTGACCTAAGTTTAATAATTGCGCTCAAACCAAATGTCCTAGAACGAAATTTTCAAATGTAACTACTAGAATGTGATACAATACACTATTGGGTGAAGTTTGGTTGACTTCTGCGCAGCGGTTTGGGAGTTAACATCAAAATTACATTTCTCGGCCATATCGCATAGATCTCACTGTGAAAAGGCTTAAATGGCTTTTTTGACCTAAGTTTGAGGATTGCGCTCAAATCAAATGTCCTAGAACCAAATTTCCACATGTAACTACTAGATTGTGATACAATACACTAATGGGTGAAGTTTGGTTGACTTCTGCGCAGCGGTTTGGGAGTTAACATCAAAATTAC
Source organism: Corythoichthys intestinalis (assembly GCF_030265065.1). NCBI lineage: Eukaryota > Metazoa > Chordata > Actinopteri > Syngnathiformes > Syngnathidae > Corythoichthys > Corythoichthys intestinalis. The sequence goes on along the minus strand of NW_026651604.1, from coordinate 977,120 downwards.
ATTTCTCGGCCATATCGCATAGATCTCACTGTGAAAAGGCTTAAATGGCTTTTTTGACCTAAGTTTGAGGATTGCGCTCAAATCAAATGTCCAATAACCAAATTTCCACATGTAACTACTAGATTGTGATACAATACACTAATGGGTGAAGTTTGGTTGACTTCTGCGCAGCAGTTTTAGAGTTAACATCAAAATTACATTTCTCGGCCATATCGCATAGATGTCACTGTGAAAAGGCTTAAATGACTTTTTTAATTAAGTTTGATGATTGCGTTCAAACAAAATGTCCTAGAACAAAATTTTCAAATGTAACTACTAGATTGTGATACAATACACTATTGGGTGAAGTTTGGTTGACTTCTGCGCAGCGGTTTGGGAGTTAACATAAAAATTACATTTCTCGGCCATATCGCATAGATCTCACTGTGAAAAGGCTTAAATGGCTTTTTTGACCTAAGTTTGATGATTGCGCTCAAACAAAATTTCCTAGAACAAAATTTTCAAATGTAACTACTAGATTGTGATACAATACACTATTGGGTGAAGTTTAGTTGACTTCTGCGCAGCGGTTTGGGAGTTAACATCAAAATTACATTTCTCGGCCATATCGCATAGATCTCACTGTGAAAAGGCTTAAATGGCTTTTTTGACCTAAGTTTGAGGATTGCGCTCAAATCAAATGTCCTAGAACCAAATTTCCACATGTAACTACTAGATTGTGATACAATACACTAATGGGTGAAGTTTGGTTGACTTCTGCGCAGCGGTTTGGGAGTTAACATCAAAATTACATTTCTCGGCCATATCGCATAGATCTCACTGTGAAAAGGCTTAAATGGCTTTTTTGACCTAAGTTTGAGGATTGCGCTCAAATCAAATGTCCTAATACCAAATTTCCACATGTAACTACTAGATTGTGATACAATACACTAATGGGTGAAGTTTGGTTGACGTCTGCGCAGCGGTTTGGGAGTTAACATCAAAATTACATTTCTCGGCCATATCGCATAGATCTCACTGTGAAAAGGCTTAAATGGCTTTTTTGACCTAAGTTTGAGGATTGCGCTCAAATCAAATGTCCAATAACCAAATTTCCACATGTAACTACTAGATTGTGATACAATACACTAATGGGTGAAGTTTGGTTGACTTCTGCGCAGCGGTTTGGGAGTTAACATCAAAATTACATTTCTCGGCCATATCGCATAGATCTCACTGTGAAAAGGCTTAAATGACTTTTTTAATTAAGTTTGATGATTGCGTTCAAACAAAATGTCCTAGAACAAAATTTTCAAATGTAACTACTAGATTGTGATACAATACACTATTGGGTGAAGTTTGGTTGACTTCTGCGCAGCGGTTTGGGAGTTAACATCAAAATTACATTTCTCGGACATATCGCATAGATCTCACTGTGAAAAGGCTTAAATGGCTTTTTTGACCTAAGTTTGAGGATTGCGCTCAAACAAAATGTCCTAGAACAAAATTTTCAAATGTAACTACTAGATTGTGATACAATACACTATTGGGTGAAGTTTGGTTGACTTCTGCGCAGCGGTTTGGGAGTTAACATCAAAATTACATTTCTCGGCCATATCGCATAGATCTCACTGTGAAAAGGCTTAAATGGCTTTTTTGACCTAAGTTTGAGGATTGCGCTCAAACAAAATGTCCTAGAACAAAATTTTCAAATGTAACTACTAGATTGTGATACAATACACTATTGGGTGAAGTTTGGTTGACTTCTGCGCAGCGGTTTGGGAGTTAACATCAAAATTACATTTCTCGGCCATATCGCATAGATCTCACTGTGAAAAGGCTTAAATGGCTTTTTTGACCTAAGTTTGAGGATTGCGCTCAAATCAAATGTCCTAGAACCAAATTTCCACATGTAATTACTAGATTGTGATACAATACAATAATGGGTGAAGTTTGGTTGACTTCTGCGCAGCGGTTTGGGAGTTAACATCAAAATTACATTTCTCGGCCATATCGCATAGATCTCACTGTGAAAAGGCTTAAATGACTTTTTTTAATTAAGTTTGAAGATTGCGCTCAAATCAAATGTCCTAGAACTAAATTTCCAAATGTAACTACTAGATTGTGATAAAATACACTATTGGGTAAAGTTTGGTTGACTTCTGCGCAGCGGTTTGGGAGTTAACATCAAAATTACATTTCTCGGCCATATCGCATAGATCTCACTGTGAAAAGGCTTAAATGGCTTTTTTGACCTAAGTTTGAGGATTGCGCTCAAATCAAATGTCCTATAACCAAATTTCTACATGTAACTACTAGATTGTGATACAATACACTAATGGGTGAAGTTTGGTTGACTTCTGCGCAGCGGTTTGGGAGTTAACATCAAAATTACATTTCTCGGCCATATCGCATAGATCTCACTGTGAATAGGCTTAAATGACTTTTTTGACCTAAGTTTAATAATTGCGCTCAAACCAAATGTCCTAGAACGAAATTTCCACATGTAACTACTAGATTGTGATACAATACACTAATGGGTGAAGTTTGGTTGACTTCTGCGCAGCGGTTTGGGAGTTAACATCAAAATTACATTTCTCGGCCATATCGCTTAGATCTCACTGTGAAAAGGCTTAAATGGCTTTTTTGACCTAAGTTTGAGGATTGCGCTCAAATCAAATGTCCTAGAACCAAATTTCCACATGTAACTACTAGATTGTGATACAATACACTAATGGGTGAAGTTTGGTTGACTTCTGCGCAGCGGTTTGGGAGTTAACATCAAAATTACATTTCTCGGCCATATCGCATAGATCTCACTGTGAAAAGGCTTAAATGACTTTTTTAATTAAGTTTGATGATTGCGTTCAAACAAAATGTCCTAGAACAAAATTTTCAAATGTAACTACTAGATTGTGATACAATACACTATTGGGTGAAGTTTGGTTGACTTCTGCGCAGCGGTTTGGGAGTTAACATCAAAATTACATTTCTCGGCCATATCGCATAGATCTCACTGTGAAAAGGCTTAAATGGCTTTTTTGACCTAAGTTTGAGGATTGCGCTCAAATCAAATGTCCTAGAACCAAATTTCCACATGTAACTACTAGATTGTGATACAATACACTAATGGGTGAAATTTGGTTGACTTCTGCGCAGCGGTTTGGGAGTTAACATCAAAATTACATTTCTCGGCCATATCGCATAGATCTCACTGTGAAAAGGCTTAAATGGCTTTTTTGACCTAAGTTTAATAATTGCGCTCAAACCAAATGTCCTAGAACGAAATTTTCAAATGTAACTACTAGAATGTGATACAATACACTATTGGGTGAAGTTTGGTTGACTTCTGCGCAGCGGTTTGGGAGTTAACATCAAAATTACATTTCTCGGCCATATCGCATAGATCTCACTGTGAAAAGGCTTAAATGGCTTTTTTGACCTAAGTTTGAGGATTGCGCTCAAATCAAATGTCCTAGAACCAAATTTCCACATGTAACTACTAGATTGTGATACAATACACTAATGGGTGAAGTTTGGTTGACTTCTGCGCAGCGGTTTGGGAGTTAACATCAAAATTACATTTCTCGGCCATATCGCATAGATCTCACTGTGAAAAGGCTTAAATGGCTTTTTTGACCTAAGTTTGAGGATTGCGCTCAAATCAAATGTCCAATAACCAAATTTCCACATGTAACTACTAGATTGTGATACAATACACTAATGGGTGAAGTTTGGTTGACTTCTGCGCAGCAGTTTTAGAGTTAACATCAAAATTACATTTCTCGGCCATATCGCATAGATGTCACTGTGAAAAGGCTTAAATGACTTTTTTAATTAAGTTTGATGATTGCGTTCAAACAAAATGTCCTAGAACAAAATTTTCAAATGTAACTACTAGATTGTGATACAATACACTATTGGGTGAAGTTTGGTTGACTTCTGCGCAGCGGTTTGGGAGTTAACATAAAAATTACATTTCTCGGCCATATCGCATAGATCTCACTGTGAAAAGGCTTAAATGGCTTTTTTGACCTAAGTTTGATGATTGCGCTCAAACAAAATTTCCTAGAACAAAATTTTCAAATGTAACTACTAGATTGTGATACAATACACTATTGGGTGAAGTTTAGTTGACTTCTGCGCAGCGGTTTGGGAGTTAACATCAAAATTACATTTCTCGGCCATATCGCATAGATCTCACTGTGAAAAGGCTTAAATGGCTTTTTTGACCTAAGTTTGAGGATTGCGCTCAAATCAAATGTCCTAGAACCAAATTTCCACATGTAACTACTAGATTGTGATACAATACACTAATGGGTGAAGTTTGGTTGACTTCTGCGCAGCGGTTTGGGAGTTAACATCAAAATTACATTTCTCGGCCATATCGCATAGATCTCACTGTGAAAAGGCTTAAATGGCTTTTTTGACCTAAGTTTGAGGATTGCGCTCAAATCAAATGTCCTAGAACCAAATTTCCACATGTAACTACTAGATTGTGATACAATACACTAATGGGTGAAGTTTGGTTGACTTCTGCGCAGCGGTTTGGGAGTTAACATCAAAATTACATTTCTCGGCCATATCGCATAGATCTCACTGTGAAAAGGCTTAAATGGCTTTTTTGACCTAAGTTTGAGGATTGCGCTCAAATCAAATGTCCAATAACCAAATTTCCACATGTAACTACTAGATTGTGATACAATACACTAATGGGTGAAGTTTGGTTGACTTCTGCGCAGCGGTTTGGGAGTTAACATCAAAATTACATTTCTCGGCCATATCGCATAGATCTCACTGTGAAAAGGCTTAAATGACTTTTTTAATTAAGTTTGATGATTGCGTTCAAACAAAATGTCCTAGAACAAAATTTTCAAATGTAACTACTAGATTGTGATACAATACACTATTGGGTGAAGTTTGGTTGACTTCTGCGCACCGGTTTGGGAGTTAACATCAAAATTATATTTCTCGGCCATATCGCATAGATCTCACTGTGAAAAGGCTTAAATGGCTTTTTTGACCTAAGTTTGAGGATTGCGCTCAAACAAAATGTCCTAGAACAAAATTTTCAAATGTAACTACTAGATTGTGATACAATACACTATTGGGTGAAGTTTGGTTGACTTCTGCGCAGCGGTTTGGGAGTTAACATCAAAATTACATTTCTCGGCCATATCGCATAGATCTCACTGTGAAAAGGCTTAAATGGCTTTTTTGACCTAAGTTTGAGGATTGCGCTCAAATCAAATGTCCTAGAACCAAATTTTCACATGTAACTACTAGATTGTGATACAATACACTATTGGGTGAAGTTTGGTTGACTTCTGCGCACCGGTTTGGGAGTTAACATCAAAATTACATTTCTCGGCCATATCGCATAGATCTCACTGTGAAAAGGCTTAAATGACTTTTTTAATTAAGTTTGATGATTGCGCTCAAAACAAAATTTCCTAGAACAAAATTTTCAAATGTAACTACTAGAATGTGATACAATACACTATTGGGTGAAGTTTGGTTGACTTCTGCGCAGCGGTTTGGGAGTTAACATCAAAATTACATTTCTCGGCCATATCGCATTGATCTCACTGTGAAAAGGCTTAAATGGCTTTTTTGACCTAAGTTTGAGGATTGCGCTCAAACAAAATGTCCTAGAACAAAATTTTCAAATGTAACTACTAGATTGTGATACAATACACTATTGGGTGAAGTTTGGTTGACTTCTGCGCAGCGGTTTGGGAGTTAACATCAAAATTACATTTCTCGGCCATATCGCATAGATCTCACTGTGAAAAGGCTTAAATGGCTTTTTTGACCTAAGTTTGAGGATTGCGCTCAAATCAAATGTCCTAGAACCAAATTTCCACATGTAACTACTAGATTTTGATACAATACACTAATGGGTGAAGTTTGGTTGACTTCTGCGCAGCGGTTTGGGAGTTAACATCAAAATTACATTTCTCGGCCATATCGCATAGATCTCACTGTGAAAAGGCTTAAATGACTTTTTTTAATTAAGTTTGATGATTGCGTTCAAACAAAATGTCCTAGAACAAAATTTTCAAATGTAACTACTAGATTGTGATACAATACACTATTGGGTGAAGTTTGGTTGACTTCTGCGCAGCGGTTTGGGAGTTAACATCAAAATTACATTTCTCGGCCATATCGCATAGATCTCACTGTGAAAAGGCTTAAATGGCTTTTTTGACCTAAGTTTGAGGATTGCGCTCAAATCAAATGTCCTAGAACCAAATTTCCACATGTAACTACTAGATTGTGAAACAATATACTAATGGGGGAAGTTTGGTTGACTTCTGCGCAGCGGTTTGGGAGTTAACATCAAAATTACATTTCTCGGCCATATCGCATAGATCTCACTGTGAAAAGGCTTAAATGGCTTTTTTGACCTAAGTTTAATAATTGCGCTCAAACCAAATGTCCTAGAACGAAATTTTTAAATGTAACTACTAGAATGTGATACAATACACTATTGGGTGAAGTTTGGTTGACTTCTGCGCAGCGGTTTGGGAGTTAACATCAAAATTACATTTCTCGGCCATATCGCATAGATCTCACTGTGAAAAGGCTTAAATGGCTTTTTTGACCTAAGTTTGAGGATTGCGCTCAAACAAAATGTCCTAGAACAAAATTTTCAAATGTAACTACTAGATTGTGATACAATACACTATTGGGTGAAGTTTGGTTGACTTCTGCGCAGCGGTTTGGGAGTTAACATCAAAATTACATTTCTCGGCCATATCGCATAGATCTCACTGTGAAAAGGCTTAAATGGCTTTTTTGACCTAAGTTTGAGGATTGCGCTCAAATCAAATGTCCTAGAACCAAATTTTCACATGTAACTACTAGATTGTGATACAATACACTATTGGGTGAAGTTTGGTTGACTTCTGCGCACCGGTTTGGGAGTTAACATCAAAATTACATTTCTCGGCCATATCGCATAGATCTCACTGTGAAAAGGCTTAAATGACTTTTTTAATTAAGTTTGATGATTGCGCTCAAAACAAAATTTCCTAGAACAAAATTTTCAAATGTAACTACTAGAATGTGATACAATACACTATTGGGTGAAGTTTGGTTGACTTCTGCGCAGCGGTTTGGGAGTTAACATCAAAATTACATTTCTCGGCCATATCGCATTGATCTCACTGTGAAAAGGCTTAAATGGCTTTTTTGACCTAAGTTTGAGGATTGCGCTCAAACAAAATGTCCTAGAACAAAATTTTCAAATGTAACTACTAGATTGTGATACAATACACTATTGGGTGAAGTTTGGTTGACTTCTGCGCAGCGGTTTGGGAGTTAACATCAAAATTACATTTCTCGGCCATATCGCATAGATCTCACTGTGAAAAGGCTTAAATGGCTTTTTTGACCTAAGTTTGAGGATTGCGCTCAAATCAAATGTCCTAGAACCAAATTTCCACATGTAACTACTAGATTTTGATACAATACACTAATGGGTGAAGTTTGGTTGACTTCTGCGCAGCGGTTTGGGAGTTAACATCAAAATTACATTTCTCGGCCATATCGCATAGATCTCACTGTGAAAAGGCTTAAATGACTTTTTTAATTAAGTTTGATGATTGCGTTCAAACAAAATGTCCTAGAACAAAATTTTCAAATGTAACTACTAGATTGTGATACAATACACTATTGGGTGAAGTTTGGTTGACTTCTGCGCAGCGGTTTGGGAGTTAACATCAAAATTACATTTCTCGGCCATATCGCATAGATCTCACTGTGAAAAGGCTTAAATGGCTTTTTTGACCTAAGTTTGAGGATTGCGCTCAAATCAAATGTCCTAGAACCAAATTTCCACATGTAACTACTAGATTGTGAAACAATATACTAATGGGGGAAGTTTGGTTGACTTCTGCGCAGCGGTTTGGGAGTTAACATCAAAATTACATTTCTCGGCCATATCGCATAGATCTCACTGTGAAAAGGCTTAAATGGCTTTTTTGACCTAAGTTTAATAATTGCGCTCAAACCAAATGTCCTAGAACGAAATTTTTAAATGTAACTACTAGAATGTGATACAATACACTATTGGGTGAAGTTTGGTTGACTTCTGCGCAGCGGTTTGGGAGTTAACATCAAAATTACATTTCTCGGCCATATCGCATTGATCTCACTGTGAAAAGGCTTAAATGGCTTTTTTGACCTAAGTTTGAAGATTGCGCTCAAATCAAATGTCCTAGAAACAAATTTCCACATGTAATTACTAGATTGTGATACAATACAATAATGGGTGAAGTTTGGTTGACTTCTGCGCAGCGGTTTGGGAGTTAACATCAAAATTACATTTCTCGGCCATATCGCATAGATCTCACTGTGAAAAGGCTTAAATGACTTTTTTTAATTAAGTTTGAAGATTGCGCTCAAATCAAATGTCCTAGAACTAAATTTCCAAATGTAACTACTAGATTGTGATAAAATACACTATTGGGTAAAGTTTGGTTGACTTCTGCGCAGCGGTTTGGGAGTTAACATCAAAATTACATTTCTCGGCCATATCGCATAGATCTCACTGTGAAAAGGCTTAAATGGCTTTTTTGACCTAAGTTTGAGGATTGCGCTCAAATCAAATGTCCTATAACCAAATTTCTACATGTAACTACTAGATTGTGATACAATACACTAATGGGTGAAGTTTGGTTGACTTCTGCGCAGCGGTTTGGGAGTTAACATCAAAATTACATTTCTCGGCCATATCGCATAGATCTCACTGTGAAAAGGCTTAAATGACTTTTTAAATTAAGTTTGATGATTGCGTTCAAACAAAATGTCCTAGAACAAAATTTTCAAATGTAACTACTAGATTGTGATACAATACACTATTGGGTGAAGTTTGGTTGACTTCTGCGCAGCGGTTTGGGAGTTAACATCAAAATTACATTTCTCGGCCATATCGCATAGATCTCACTGTGAAAAGGCTTAAATGGCTTTTTTGACCTAAGTTTGAGGATTGCGCTCAAATCAAATGTCCTAGAACCAAATTTCCACATGTAACTACTAGATTGTGATACAATACACTAATGGGTGAAGTTTGGTTGACTTCTGCGCAGCGGTTTGGGAGTTAACATCAAAATTACATTTCTCGGCCATATCGCATAGATCTCACTGTGAAAAGGCTTAAATGGCTTTTTTGACCTAAGTTTAATAATTGCGCTCAAACCAAATGTCCTAGAACGAAATTTCCACATGTAACTACTAGATTGTGATACAATACACTAATGGGTGAAGTTTGGTTGACTTCTGCGCAGCGGTTTGGGAGTTAACATCAAAATTACATTTCTCGGCCATATCGCTTAGATCTCACTGTGAAAAGGCTTAAATGGCTTTTTTGACCTAAGTTTGAGGATTGCGCTCAAATCAAATGTCCTAGAACCAAATTTCCACATGTAACTACTAGATTGTGATACAATACACTAATGGGTGAAGTTTGGTTGACTTCTGCGCAGCGGTTTGGGAGTTAACATCAAAATTACATTTCTCGGCCATATCGCATAGATCTCACTGTGAAAAGGCTTAAATGGCTTTTTTGACCTAAGTTTAATAATTGCGCTCAAACCAAATGTCCTAGAACGGAATTTTTAAATGTAACTACTAGAATGTGATACAATACACTATTGGGTGAAGTTTGGTTGACTTCTGCGCAGCGGTTTGGGAGTTAACATCAAAATTACATTTCTCGGCCATATCGCATAGATCTCACTGTGAAAAGGCTTAAATGGCTTTTTTGACCTAAGTTTGAGGATTGCGCTCAAACAAAATGTCCTAGAACAAAATTTTCAAATGTAACTACTAGATTGTGATACAATACACTATTGGGTGAAGTTTGGTTGACTTCTGCGCAGCGGTTTGGGAGTTAACATCAAAATTACATTTCTCGGCCATATCGCATAGATCTCACTGTGAAAAGGCTTAAATGGCTTTTTTGACCTAAGTTTGAGGATTGCGCTCAAATCAAATGTCCTAGAACCAAATTTTCACATGTAACTACTAGATTGTGATACAATACACTATTGGGTGAAGTTTGGTTGACTTCTGCGCACCGGTTTGGGAGTTAACATCAAAATTACATTTCTCGGCCATATCGCATAGATCTCACTGTGAAAAGGCTTAAATGACTTTTTTAATTAAGTTTGATGATTGCGCTCAAAACAAAATTTCCTAGAACAAAATTTTCAAATGTAACTACTAGAATGTGATACAATACACTATTGGGTGAAGTTTGGTTGACTTCTGCGCAGCGGTTTGGGAGTTAACATCAAAATTACATTTCTCGGCCATATCGCATTGATCTCACTGTGAAAAGGCTTAAATGGCTTTTTTGACCTAAGTTTGAGGATTGCGCTCAAACAAAATGTCCTAGAACAAAATTTTCAAATGTAACTACTAGATTGTGATACAATACACTATTGGGTGAAGTTTGGTTGACTTCTGCGCAGCGGTTTGGGAGTTAACATCAAAATTACATTTCTCGGCCATATCGCATAGATCTCACTGTGAAAAGGCTTAAATGACTTTTTTAATTAAGTTTGATGATTGCGTTCAAACAAAATGTCCTAGAACAAAATTTTCAAATGTAACTACTAGATTGTGATACAATACACTATTGGGTGAAGTTTGGTTGACTTCTGCGCAGCGGTTTGGGAGTTAACATCAAAATTACATTTCTCGGCCATATCGCATAGATCTCACTGTGAAAAGGCTTAAATGGCTTTTTTGACCTAAGTTTGAGGATTGCGCTCAAATCAAATGTCCTAGAACCAAATTTCCACATGTAACTACTAGATTGTGAAACAATATACTAATGGGGGAAGTTTGGTTGACTTCTGCGCAGCGGTTTGGGAGTTAACATCAAAATTACATTTCTCGGCCATATCGCATAGATCTCACTGTGAAAAGGCTTAAATGGCTTTTTTGACCTAAGTTTAATAATTGCGCTCAAACCAAATGTCCTAGAACGAAATTTTTAAATGTAACTACTAGAATGTGATACAATACACTATTGGGTGAAGTTTGGTTGACTTCTGCGCAGCGGTTTGGGAGTTAACATCAAAATTACATTTCTCGGCCATATCGCATAGATCTCACTGTGAAAAGGCTTAAATGGCTTTTTTGACCTAAGTTTGAGGATTGCGCTCAAATCAAATGTCCTAGAACCAAATTTCCACATGTAACTACTAGATTTTGATACAATACACTAATGGGTGAAGTTTGGTTGACTTCTGCGCAGCGGTTTGGGAGTTAACATCAAAATTACATTTCTCGGCCATATCGCATAGATCTCACTGTGAAAAGGCTTAAATGACTTTTTTAATTAAGTTTGATGATTGCGTTCAAACAAAATGTCCTAGAACAAAATTTTCAAATGTAACTACTAGATTGTGATACAATACACTATTGGGTGAAGTTTGGTTGACTTCTGCGCAGCGGTTTGGGAGTTAACATCAAAATTACATTTCTCGGCCATATCGCATAGATCTCACTGTGAAAAGGCTTAAATGGCTTTTTTGACCTAAGTTTGAGGATTGCGCTCAAATCAAATGTCCTAGAACCAAATTTCCACATGTAACTACTAGATTGTGAAACAATATACTAATGGGGGAAGTTTGGTTGACTTCTGCGCAGCGGTTTGGGAGTTAACATCAAAATTACATTTCTCGGCCATATCGCATAGATCTCACTGTGAAAAGGCTTAAATGGCTTTTTTGACCTAAGTTTAATAATTGCGCTCAAACCAAATGTCCTAGAACGAAATTTTTAAATGTAACTACTAGAATGTGATACAATACACTATTGGGTGAAGTTTGGTTGACTTCTGCGCAGCGGTTTGGGAGTTAACATCAAAATTACATTTCTCGGCCATATCGCATTGATCTCACTGTGAAAAGGCTTAAATGGCTTTTTTGACCTAAGTTTGAGGATTGCGCTCAAATCAAATGTCCTAGAACCAAATTTCCACATGTAATTACTAGATTGTGATACAATACAATAATGGGTGAAGTTTGGTTGACTTCTGCGCAGCGGTTTGGGAGTTAACATCAAAATTACATTTCTCGGCCATATCGCATAGATCTCACTGTGAAAAGGCTTAAATGACTTTTTTTAATTAAGTTTGAAGATTGCGCTCAAATCAAATGTCCTAGAACTAAATTTCCAAATGTAACTACTAGATTGTGATAAAATACACTATTGGGTAAAGTTTGGTTGACTTCTGCGCAGCGGTTTGGGAGTTAACATCAAAATTACATTTCTCGGCCATATCGCATAGATCTCACTGTGAAAAGGCTTAAATGGCTTTTTTGACCTAAGTTTGAGGATTGCGCTCAAATCAAATGTCCTATAACCAAATTTCTACATGTAACTACTAGATTGTGATACAATACACTAATGGGTGAAGTTTGGTTGACTTCTGCGCAGCGGTTTGGGAGTTAACATCAAAATTACATTTCTCGGCCATATCGCATAGATCTCACTGTGAAAAGGCTTAAATGACTTTTTAAATTAAGTTTGATGATTGCGTTCAAACAAAATGTCCTAGAACAAAATTTTCAAATGTAACTACTAGATTGTGATACAATACACTATTGGGTGAAGTTTGGTTGACTTCTGCGCAGCGGTTTGGGAGTTAACATCAAAATTACATTTCTCGGCCATATCGCATAGATCTCACTGTGAAAAGGCTTAAATGGCTTTTTTGACCTAAGTTTGAGGATTGCGCTCAAACAAAATGTCCTAGAACAAAATTTTCAAATGTAACTACTAGATTGTGATACAATACACTATTGGGTGAAGTTTGGTTGACTTCTGCGCAGCGGTTTGGGAGTTAACATCAAAATTACATTTCTCGGCCATATCGCATAGATCTCACTGTGAAAAGGCTTAAATGACTTTTTTAATTAAGTTTGATGATTGCGCTCAAACAAAATGTCCTAGAACAAAATTTTCAAATATAACTACTAGAATGTGATACAATACACTATTGGGTGAAATTTGGTTGACTTCTGCGCAGCGGTTTGGGAGTTAACATCAAAATTACATTTCTCGGCCATATCGCATAGATCTCACTGTGAAAAGGCTTAAATGACTTTTTTAATTAAGTTTGATGATTGCGTTCAAACAAAATGTCCTAGAACAAAATTTTCAAATGTAACTACTAGAATGTGATACAATACACTATTGGGTGAAGTTTGGTTGACTTCTGCGCAGCGGTTTGGGAGTTAACATCAAAATTACATTTCTCGGCCATATCGCATTGATCTCATTGTGAAAAGGCTTAAATGGCTTTTTTGACCTAAGTTTGAGGATTGCGCTCAAACAAAATGTCCTAGAACAAAATTTTCAAATGTAACTACTAGATTGTGATACAATACACTATTGGGTGAAGTTTGGTTGACTTCTGCGCAGCGGTTTGGGAGTTAACATCAAAATTACATTTCTCGGCCATATCGCATAGATCTCACTGTGAAAAGGCTTAAATGGCTTTTTTGACCTAAGTTTGAGGATTGCGCTCAAATCAAATGTCCTAGAACCAAATTTCCACATGTAACTACTAGATTGTGATACAATACACTAATGGGTGAAGTTTGGTTGACTTCTGCGCAGCGGTTTGGGAGTTAACATCAAAATTACATTTCTCGGCCATATCGCATAGATCTCACTGTGAAAAGGCTTAAATGGCTTTTTTGACCTAAGTTTAATAATTGCGCTCAAACCAAATGTCCTAGAACGAAATTTTCAAATGTAACTACTAGAATGTGATACAATACACTATTGGGTGAAGTTTGGTTGACTTCTGCGCAGCGGTTTGGGAGTTAACATCAAAATTACATTTCTCGGCCATATCGCATAGATCTCACTGTGAAAAGGCTTAAATGGCTTTTTTGACCTAAGTTTGAGGATTGCGCTCAAATCAAATGTCCTAGAACCAAATTTCCACATGTAACTACTAGATTGTGATACAATACACTAATGGGTGAAGTTTGGTTGACTTCTGCGCAGCGGTTTGGGAGTTAACATCAAAATTACATTTCTCGGCCATATCGCATAGATCTCACTGTGAAAAGGCTTAAATGGCTTTTTTGACCTAAGTTTGAGGATTGCGCTCAAACCAAATGTCCTAGAACGAAATTTTCAAATGTAACTACTAGAATGTGATACAATACACTATTGGGTGAAGTTTGGTTGACTTCTGCGCAGCGGTTTGGGAGTTAACATCAAAATTACATTTCTCGGCCATATCGCATTGATCTCACTGTGAAAAGGCTTAAATGGCTTTTTTGACCTAAGTTTGAGGATTGCGCTCAAACAAAATGTCCTAGAACAAAATTTTCAAATGTAACTACTAGATTGTGATACAATACACTATTGGGAGAAGTTTGGTTGACTTCTGCGCAGCGGTTTGGGAGTTAACATCAAAATTACATTTCTCGGCCATATCGCATAGATCTCACTGTGAAAAGGCTTAAATGGCTTTTTTGACCTAAGTTTGAGGATTGCGCTCAAATCAAATGTCCTAGAACCAAATTTCCACATGTAACTACTAGATTGTGATACAATACACTAATGGGTGAAGTTTGGTTGACTTCTGCGCAGCGGTTTGGGAGTTAACATCAAAATTACATTTCTCGGCCATATCGCATAGATCTCACTGTGAAAAGGCTTAAATGACTTTTTTAATTAAGTTTGATGATTGCGTTCAAACAAAATGTCCTAGAACGAAATTTTAAAATGTAACTACTAGAATGTGATACAATACACTATTGGGTGAAGTTTGGTTGACTTCTGCGCAGCGGTTTGGGAGTTAACATCAAAATTACATTTCTCGGCCATATCGCATAGATCTCACTGTGAAAAGGCTTAAATGGCTTTTTTGACCTAAGTTTGAGGATTGCGCTCAAATCAAATGTCCTAGAACCAAATTTCCACATGTAACTACTAGATTGTGATACAATACACTAATGGGTGAAGTTTGGTTGACTTCTGCGCAGCGGTTTGGGAGTTAACATCAAAATTACATTTCTCGGCCATATCGCATAGATCTCACTGTGAAAAGGCTTAAATGGCTTTTTTGACCTAAGTTTAATAATTGCGCTCAAACCAAATGTCCTAGAACGAAATTTCCACATGTAACTACTACATTGTGATACAATACACTAATGGGTGAAGTTTGGTTGACTTCTGCGCAGCGGTTTGGGAGTTAACATCAAAATTACATTTCTCGGCCATATCGCATAGATCTCACTGTGAAAAGGCTTAAATGGCTTTTTTGACCTAAGTTTGAGGATTGCGCTCAAATCAAATGTCCTAGAACCAAATTTCCACATGTAACTACTAGATTGTGATACAATACACTAATGGGTGAAGTTTGGTTGACTTCTGCGCAGCGGTTTGGGAGTTAACATCAAAATTACATTTCTCGGCCATATCGCATAGATCTCACTGTGAAAAGGCTTAAATGGCTTTTTTGACCTAAGTTTAATAATTGCGCTCAAACCAAATGTCCTAGAACGAAATTTTCAAATGTAACTACTAGAATGTGATAATATACACTATTGGGTGAAGTTTGGTTGACTTCTGCGCAGCGGTTTGGGAGTTAACATCAAAATTACATTTCTCAGCCATATCGCATAGATCTCACTGTGAAAAGGCTTAAATGGCTTTTTTGACCTAAGTTTGAGGATTGCGCTCAAATCAAATGTCCTAGAACCAAATTTCCACATGTAACTACTAGATTGTGATACAATACACTAATGGGTGAAGTTTGGTTGACTTCTGCGCAGCGGTTTGGGAGTTAACATCAAAATTACATTTCTCGGCCATATCGCATAGATCTCACTGTGAAAAGGCTTAAATGGCTTTTTTGACCTAAGTTTGAGGATTGCGCTCAAATCAAATGTCCAATAACCAAATTTCCACATGTAACTACTAGATTGTGATACAATACACTAATGGGTGAAGTTTGGTTGACTTCTGCGCAGCAGTTTTAGAGTTAACATCAAAATTACATTTCTCGGCCATATCGCATAGATCTCACTGTGAAAAGGCTTAAATGACTTTTTTAATTAAGTTTGATGATTGCGTTCAAACAAAATGTCCTAGAACAAAATTTTCAAATGTAACTACTAGATTGTGATACAATACACTATTGGGTGAAGTTTGGTTGACTTCTGCGCAGCGGTTTGGGAGTGAACATCAAAATTACATTTCTCGGCCATATCGCATAGATCTCACTGTGAAAAGGCTTAAATGGCTTTTTTGACCTAAGTTTGAGGATTGCGCTCAAATCAAATGTCCTATAACCAAATTTCCACATGTAACTACTAGATTGTGATACAATACACTAATGGGTGAAGTTTGGTTGACTTCTGCGCAGCGGTTTGGGAGTTAACATCAAAATTACATTTCTCGGCCATATCGCATAGATCTCACTGTGAAAAGGCTTAAATGACTTTTTTAATTAAGTTTGATGATTGCGTTCAAAAAAAATGTCCTAGAACAAAATTTTCAAATGTAACTACTAGATTGTGATACAATACACTATTGGGTGAAGTTTGGTTGACTTCTGCGCAGCGGTTTGGGAGTTAACATCAAAATTACATTTCTCGGCCATATCGCATAGATCTCACTGTGAAAAGGCTTAAATGGCTTTTTTGACCTAAGTTTGAGGATTGCGCTCAAATCAAATGTCCTAGAACCAAATTTCCACATGTAACTACTAGATTGTGATACAATACACTAATGGGTGAAGTTTGGTTGACTTCTGCGCAGCGGTTTGGGAGTTAACATCAAAATTACATTTCTCGGCCATATCGCATAGATCTCACTGTGAAAAGGCTTAAATGGCTTTTTTGACCTAAGTTTAATAATTGCGCTCAAACCAAATGTCCTAGAACGAAATTTTCAAATGTAACTACTAGAATGTGATACAATACACTATTGGGTGAAGTTTGGTTGACTTCTGCGCAGCGGTTTGGGAGTTAACATCAAAATTACATTTCTTGGCCATATCGCATAGATCTCACTGTGAAAAGGCTTAAATGGCTTTTTTGACCTAAGTTTGAGGATTGCGCTCAAATCAAATGTCCTAGAACCAAATTTCCACATGTAACTACTAGATTGTGATACAATACACTAATGGGTGAAGTTTGGTTGACTTCTGCGCAGCGGTTTGGGAGTTAACATCAAAATTACATTTCTCGGCCATATCGCATAGATCTCACTGTGAAAAGGCTTAAATGGCTTTTTTGACCTAAGTTTAATAATTGCGCTCAAACCAAATGTCCTAGAACGAAATTTTCAAATGTAACTACTAGAATGTGATACAATACACTATTGGGTGAAGTTTGGTTGACTTCTGCGCAGCGGTTTGGGAGTTAACATCAAAATTACATTTCTCGGCCATATCGCATAGATCTCACTGTGAAAAGGCTTAAATGACTTTTTTAATTAAGTTTGATGATTGCGTTCAAACAAAATGTCCTAGAACAAAATTTTCAAATGTAACTACTAGATTGTGATACAATACACTATTGGGTGAAGTTTGGTTGACTTCTGCGCAGCGGTTTGGGAGTGAACATCAAAATTACATTTCTCGGCCATATCGCATAGATCTCACTGTGAAAAGGCTTAAATGGCTTTTTTGACCTAAGTTTGAGGATTGCGCTCAAATCAAATGTCCTATAACCAAATTTCCACATGTAACTACTAGATTGTGATAAAATACACTATTGTGTGAAGTTTGGTTGACTTCTGCGCAGCGGTTTGGGAGTTATCAAAATTACATTTCTCGGCCATATCGCATAGATCTCACTGTGAAAAGGCTTAAATGGCTTTTTTGACCTAAGTTTGAGGATTGCGCTCAAATCAAATGTCCTAGAACCAAATTTCCACATGTAACTACTAGATTGTGATACAATACACTAATGGGTGAAGTTTGGTTGACTTCTGCGCAGCGGTTTGGGAGTTAACATCAAAATTACATTTCTCGGCCATATCGCATAGATCTCACTGTGAAAAGGCTTAAATGACTTTTTTAATTAAGTTTGATGATTGCGTTCAAACAAAATGTCCTAGAACAAAATTTTCAAATGTAACTACTAGATTGTGATACAATACACTATTGGGTGAAGTTTGGTTGACTTCTGCGCAGCGGTTTGGGAGTTAACATCAAAATTACATTTCTCGGCCATATCGCATAGATCTCACTGTGAAAAGGCTTAAATGGCTTTTTTGACCTAAGTTTGAGGATTGCGCTCAAATCAAATGTCCTAGAACCAAATTTCCACATGTAACTACTAGATTGTGATACAATACACTAATGGGTGAAGTTTGGTTGACTTCTGCGCAGCGGTTTGGGAGTTAACATCAAAATTACATTTCTCGGCCATATCGCATAGATCTCACTGTGAAAAGGCTTAAATGGCTTTTTTGACCTAAGTTTAATAATTGCGCTCAAACCAAATGTCCTAGAACGAAATTTTCAAATGTAACTACTAGAATGTGATACAATACACTATTGGGTGAAGTTTGGTTGACTTCTGCGCATCGGTTTGGGAGTTAACATCAAAATTACATTTCTCGGCCATATCGCATAAATCTCACTGTGAAAAGGCTTAAATGGCTTTTTTGACCTAAGTTTGAGGATTGCGCTCAAATCAAATGTCCTAGAACCAAATTTCCACATGTAACTACTAGATTGTGATACAATACACTAATGGGTGAAGTTTGGTTGACTTCTGCGCAGCGGTTTGGAAGTTAACATCAAAATTACATTTCTCGGCCATATCGCATAGATCTCACTGTGAAAAGGCTTAAATGGCTTTTTTGACCTAAGTTTGAGGATTGCGCTCAAATCAAATGTCCAATAACCAAATTTCCACATGTAACTACTAGATTGTGATACAATACACTAATGGGTGAAGTTTGGTTGACTTCTGCGCAGCAGTTTTAGAGTTAACATCAAAATTACATTTCTCGGCCATATCGCATAGATCTCACTGTGAAAAGGCTTAAATGACTTTTTTAATTAAGTTTGATGATTGCGTTCAAACAAAATGTCCTAGAACAAAATTTTCAAATGTAACTACTAGATTGTGATACAATACACTATTGGGTGAAGTTTGGTTGACTTCTGCGCAGCGGTTTGGGAGTGAACATCAAAATTACATTTCTCGGCCATATCGAATAGATCTCACTGTGAAAAGGCTTAAATGGCTTTTTTGACCTAAGTTTAATGATTGCGCTCAAACCAAATGTCCTAGAACCAAATTTCCACATGTAACTACTAGATTGTGATACAATACACTAATGGGTGAAGTTTGGTTGACTTCTGCGCAGCGGTTTGGGAGTTAACATCAAAATTACATTTCTCGGCCATATCGCATAGATCTCACTGTGAAAAGGCTTAAATGACTTTTTTAATTAAGTTTGATGATTGCGCTCAAACAAAATTTCCTAGAACAAAATTTTCAAATGTAACTACTAGATTGTGATACAATACACTATTGGGTGAAGTTTGGTTGACTTCTGCGCAGCGGTTTGGGAGTTAACATCAAAATTACATTTCTCGGCCATATCGCATAGATCTCACTGTGAAAAGGCTTAAATGACTTTTTTAATTAAGTTTGATGATTGCGTTCAAACAAAATGTCCTAGAACAAAATTTTCAAATGTAACTACTAGATTGTGATACAATACACTATTGGGTGAAGTTTGGTTGACTTCTGCGCAGCAGTTTGGGAGTTAACATCAAAATTACATTTCTCGGCCATATCGCATAGATCTCACTGTGAAAAGGCTTAAATGACTTTTTTTAATTAAGTTTAATGATTGCGCTCAAACCAAATGTCCTAGAACGAAATTTTCAAATGTAACTACTAGAATGTGATACAATACACTATTGGGTGAAGTTTAGTTGACTTCTGCGCAGCGGTTTGGGAGTTAACATCAAAATTACATTTCTCGGCCATATCGCATAGATCTCACTGTGAAAAGGCTTAAATGACTTTTTTAATTAAGTTTAATGATTGCGCTCAAACCAAATCCCCTAGAACGAAATTTTCAAATGTAACTACTAGATTGTGATACAATACACTATTGGGTGAAGTTTGGTTGACTTCTGCGCAGCGGTTTGGGAGTTAACATCAAAATTACATTTCTCGGCCATATCGCATAGATCTCACTGTGAAAAGGCTTAAATGGCTTTTTTGACCTAAGTTTGAGGATTGCGCTCAAATCAAATGTCCTAGAACCAAATTTCCACATGTAACTACTAGATTGTGATACAATACACTAATGGATGAAGTTTGGTTGACTTCTGCGCAGCGGTTTGGGAGTGAACATCAAAATTACATTTCTCGGCCATATCGCATAGATCTCACTGTGAAAAGGCTTAAATGACTTTTTTAATTAAGTTTGATGATTGCGCTCAAACAAAATTTCCTAGAACAAAATTTTCAAATGTAACTACTAGATTGTGATACAATACACTATTGGGTGAAGTTTGGTTGACTTCTGCGCAGCGGTTTGGGAGTTAACATCAAAATTACATTTCTCGGCCATATCGCATAGATCTCACTGTGAAAAGGCTTAAATGACTTTTTTAATTAAGTTTGATGATTGCGCTCAAACAAAATGTCCTAGAACAAAATTTTCAAATGTAACTACTAGATTGTGATACAATACACTATTGGGTGAAGTTTGGTTGACTTCTGCGCAGCGGTTTGGGAGTTAACATCAAAATTACATTTCTCGGCCATATCGCATAGATCTCACTGTGAAAAGGCTTAAATGGCTTTTTTGACCTAAGTTTGAGGATTGCGCTCAAATCAAATGTCCAATAACCAAAATTCCACATGTAACTACTAGATTGTGATACAATACACTAATGGGTGAAGTTTGGTTGACTTCTGCGCAGCGGTTTGGGAGTTAACATCAAAATTACATTTCTCGGCCATATCGCATAGATCTCACTGTGAAAAGGCTTAAATGACTTTTTTAATTAAGTTTGATGATTGCGTTCAAACAAAATGTCCTAGAACAAAATTTTCAAATGTAACTACTAGATTGTGATACAATACACTATTGGGTGAAGTTTGGTTGACTTCTGCGCAGCGGTTTGGGAGTTAACATCAAAATTACATTTCTCGGCCATATCGCATAGATCTCACTGTGAAAAGGCTTAAATGGCTTTTTTGACCTAAGTTTGAGGATTGCGCTCAAATCAAATGTCCTAGAACCAAATTTCCACATGTAATTACTAGATTGTGATACAATACACTAATGGGTGAAGTTTGGTTGACTTCTGCGCAGCGGTTTGGGAGTTAACATCAAAATTACATTTCTCGGCCATATCGCATAGATCTCACTGTGAAAAGGCTTAAATGACTTTTTTAATTAAGTTTAATGATTGCGCTCAAACCAAATGTCCTCGAACGAAATTTTCAAATGTAACTACTAGAATGTGATACAATACACTATTGGGTGAAGTTTAGTTGACTTCTGCGCAGCGGTTTGGGAGTTAACATCAAAATTACATTTCTCGGCCATATCGCATAGATCTCACTGTGAAAAGGCTTAAATGGCTTTTTTGACCTAAGTTTAATAATTGCGCTCAAACCAAATGTCCTAGAACGAAATTTTAAAATGTAACTACTAGAATGTGATACAATACACTATTGGGTGAAGTTTGGTTGACTTCTGCGCAGCGGTTTGGGAGTTAACATCAAAATTACATTTCTCGGCCATATCGCATAGATCTCACTGTGAAAAGGCTTAAATGGCTTTTTTGACCTAAGTTTGAGGATTGCGCTCAAATCAAATGTCCTAGAACCAAATTTCCACATGTAACTACTAGATTGTGATACAATACACTAATGGGTGAAGTTTGGTTGACTTCTGCGCAGCGGTTTGGGAGTTAACATCAAAATTACATTTCTCGGCCATATCGCATAGATCTCACTGTGAAAAGGCTTAAATGACTTTTTTAATTAAGTTTGATGATTGCGCTCAAACAAAATTTCCTAGAACAAAATGTTCAAATGTAACTACTAGATTGTGATACAATACACTATTGGGTGAAGTTTGGTTGACTTCTGCGCAGCGGTTTGGGAGTTAACATCAAAATTACATTTCTCGGCCATATCGAATAGATCTCACTGTGAAAAGGCTTAAATGGCTTTTTTGACCTAAGTTTAATGATTGCGCTCAAACCAAATGTCCTAGAACCAAATTTCCACATGTAACTACTAGATTGTGATACAATACACTAATGGGTGAAGTTTGGTTGACTTCTGCGCAGCGGTTTGGGAGTTAACATCAAAATTACATTTCTCGGCCATATCGCATAGATCTCACTGTGAAAAGGCTTAAATGACTTTTTTAATTAAGTTTGATGATTGCGCTCAAACAAAATTTCCTAGAACAAAATTTTCAAATGTAACTACTAGATTGTGATACAATACACTATTGGGTGAAGTTTGGTTGACTTCTGCGCAGCGGTTTGGGAGTTAACATCAAAATTACATTTCTCGGCCATATCGCATAGATCTCACTGTGAAAAGGCTTAAATGACTTTTTTAATTAAGTTTGATGATTGCGTTCAAACAAAATGTCCTAGAACAAAATTTTCAAATGTAACTACTAGATTGTGATACAATACACTATTGGGTGAAGTTTGGTTGACTTCTGCGCAGCGGTTTGGGAGTTAACATCAAAATTACATTTCTCGGCCATATCGCATAGATCTCACTGTGAAAAGGCTTAAATGACTTTTTTTAATTAAGTTTAATGATTGCGCTCAAACCAAATGTCCTAGAACGAAATTTTCAAATGTAACTACTAGAATGTGATACAATACACTATTGGGTGAAGTTTAGTTGACTTCTGCGCAGCGGTTTGGGAGTTAACATCAAAATTACATATCTCGGCCATATCGCATAGATCTCACTGTGAAAAGGCTTAAATGGCTTTTTTGACCTAAGTTTAATGATTGCGCTCAAACCAAATGTCCTAGAACAAAATTTTCAAATGTAACTACTAGAATGTGATACAATACACTATTGGGTGAAGTTTGGTTTACTTCTGCGCAGCGGTTTGGGAGTTAACATCAAAATTACATTTCTCGGCCATATCGCATAGATCTCACTGTGAAAAGGCTTAAATGGCTTTTTTGACCTAAGTTTGAGGATTGCGCTCAAATCAAATGTCCTAGAACCAAATTTCCACATGTCACTACTAGATTGTGATACAATACACTAATGGGTGAAGTTTGGTTGACTTCTGCGCAGCGGTTTGGGAGTTAACATCAAAATTACATTTCTCGGCCATATCGCATAGATCTCACTGTGAAAAGGCTTAAATGACTTTTTTAATTAAGTTTGATGATTGCGCTCAAACAAAATTTCCTAGAACAAAATTTTCAAATGTAACTACTAGATTGTGATACAATACACTATTGGGTGAAGTTTGGTTGACTTCTGCGCAGCGGTTTGGGAGTTAACATCAAAATTACATTTCTCGGCCATATCGCATAGATCTCACTGTGAAAAGGCTTAAATGACTTTTTTAATTAAGTTTGATGATTGCGTTCAAACAAAATGTCCTAGAACAAAATTTTCAAATGTAACTACTAGATTGTGATACAATACACTATTGGGTGAAGTTTGGTTGACTTCTGCGCAGCGGTTTGGGAGTTAACATTAAAATTACATTTCTCGGCCATATCGCATAGATCTCACTGTGAAAAGGCTTAAATGACTTTTTTAAATTAAGTTTAATGATTGCGCTCAAACCAAATGTCCTAGAACGAAATTTTCAAATGTAACTACTAGAATGTGATACAATACACTATTGGGTGAAGTTTAGTTGACTTCTGCGCAGCGGTTTGGGAGTTAACATCAAAATTACATTTCTCGGCCATATCGCATAGATCTCACTGTGAAAAGGCTTAAATGGCTTTTTTGACCTAAGTTTAATGATTGCGCTCAAACCAAATGTCCTAGAACCAAATTTCCACATGTAATTACTAGATTGTGATACAATACACTAATGGGTGAAGTTTGGTTGACTTCTGCGCAGCGGTTTGGGAGTTAACATCAAAATTACATTTCTCGGCCATATCGCATAGATCTCACTGTGAAAAGGCTTAAATGACTTTTTTAATTAAGTTTAATGATTGCGCTCAAACCAAATGTCCTAGAACCAAATTTCCACATGTAATTACTAGATTGTGATACAATACACTAATGGGTGAAGTTTGGTTGACTTCTGCGCAGCGGTTTGGGAGTTAACATCAAAATTACATTTCTCGGCCATATCGCATAGATCTCACTGTGAAAAGGCTTAAATGACTTTTTTAATTAAGTTTAATGATTGCGCTCAAACCAAATGTCCTCGAACGAAATTTTCAAATGTAACTACTAGAATGTGATACAATACACTATTGGGTGAAGTTTAGTTGACTTCTGCGCAGCGGTTTGGGAGTTAACATCAAAATTACATTTCTCGGCCATATCGCATAGATCTCACTGTGAAAAGGCTTAAATGGCTTTTTTGACCTAAGTTTGAGGATTGCGCTCAAATCAAATGTCCTAGAACCAAATTTCCACATGTAACTACTAGATTGTGATACAATACACTAATGGGTGAAGTTTGGTTTACTTCTGCGCAGCGGTTTGGGAGTTAACATCAAAATTACATTTCTCGGCCATATCGCATAGATCTCACTGTGAAAAGGCTTAAATGGCTTTTTTGACCTAAGTTTAATAATTGCGCTCAAACCAAATGTCCTAGAACGAAATTTTAAAATGTAACTACTAGATTGTGATACAATACACTAATGGGTGAAGTTTGGTTGACTTCTGCGCAGCGGTTTGGGAGTTAACATCAAAATTACATTTCTCGGCCATATCGCATAGATCTCACTGTGAAAAGGCTTAAATGACTTTTTTAATTAAGTTTGATGATTGCGCTCAAACAAAATTTCCTAGAACAAAATTTTCAAATGTAACTACTAGATTGTGATACAATACACTATTGGGTGAAGTTTGGTTGACTTCTGCGCAGCGGTTTGGGAGTTAACATCAAAATTACATTTCTCGGCCATATCGCATAGATCTCACTGTGAAAAGGCTTAAATGGCTTTTTTGACCTAAGTTTGAGGATTGCGCTCAAATCAAATGTCCTAGAACCAAATTTCCACATGTAACTACTAGATTGTGATACAATACACTAATGGGTGAAGTTTGGTTGACTTCTGCGCAGCGGTTTGGGAGTTAACATCAAAATTACATTTCTCGGCCATATCGCATAGATCTCACTGTGAAAAGGCTTAAATGACTTTTTTAATTAAGTTTGATGATTGCGCTCAAACAAAATTTCCTAGAACAAAATTTTCAAATGTAACTACTAGATTGTGATACAATACACTATTGGGTGAAGTTTGGTTGACTTCTGCGCAGCGGTTTGGGAGTTAACATCAAAATTACATTTCTCGGCCATATCGCATAGATCTCACTGTGAAAAGGCTTAAATGACTTTTTTAATTAAGTTTGATGATTGCGTTCAAACAAAATGTCCTAGAACAAAATTTTCAAATGTAACTACTAGATTGTGATACAATACACTATTGGGTGAAGTTTGGTTGACTTCTGCGCAGCAGTTTGGGAGTTAACATCAAAATTACATTTCTCGGCCATATCGCATAGATCTCACTGTGAAAAGGCTTAAATGACTTTTTTTAATTAAGTTTAATGATTGCGCTCAAACCAAATGTCCTAGAACGAAATTTTCAAATGTAACTACTAGAATGTGATACAATACACTATTGGGTGAAGTTTAGTTGACTTCTGCGCAGCGGTTTGGGAGTTAACATCAAAATTACATTTCTCGGCCATATCGCATAGATCTCACTGTGAAAAGGCTTAAATGACTTTTTTAATTAAGTTTAATGATTGCGCTCAAACCAAATCCCCTAGAACGAAATTTTCAAATGTAACTACTAGAATGTGATACAATACACTATTGGGTGAAGTTTGGTTGACTTCTGCGCAGCGGTTTGGGAGTTAACATCAAAATTACATTTCTCGGCCATATCGCATAGATCTCACTGTGAAAAGGCTTAAATGGCTTTTTTGACCTAAGTTTGAGGATTGCGCTCAAATCAAATGTCCTAGAACCAAATTTCCACATGTAACTACTAGATTGTGATACAATACACTAATGGATGAAGTTTGGTTGACTTCTGCGCAGCGGTTTGGGAGTGAACATCAAAATTACATTTCTCGGCCATATCGCATAGATCTCACTGTGAAAAGGCTTAAATGACTTTTTTAATTAAGTTTGATGATTGCGCTCAAACAAAATTTCCTAGAACAAAATTTTCAAATGTAACTACTAGATTGTGATACAATACACTATTGGGTGAAGTTTGGTTGACTTCTGCGCAGCGGTTTGGGAGTTAACATCAAAATTACATTTCTCGGCCATATCGCATAGATCTCACTGTGAAAAGGCTTAAATGACTTTTTTAATTAAGTTTGATGATTGCGCTCAAACAAAATGTCCTAGAACAAAATTTTCAAATGTAACTACTAGATTGTGATACAATACACTATTGGGTGAAGTTTGGTTGACTTCTGCGCAGCGGTTTGGGAGTTAACATCAAAATTACATTTCTCGGCCATATCGCATAGATCTCACTGTGAAAAGGCTTAAATGGCTTTTTTGACCTAAGTTTGAGGATTGCGCTCAAATCAAATGTCCAATAACCAAAATTCCACATGTAACTACTAGATTGTGATACAATACACTAATGGGTGAAGTTTGGTTGACTTCTGCGCAGCGGTTTGGGAGTTAACATCAAAATTACATTTCTCGGCCATATCGCATAGATCTCACTGTGAAAAGGCTTAAATGACTTTTTTAATTAAGTTTGATGATTGCGTTCAAACAAAATGTCCTAGAACAAAATTTTCAAATGTAACTACTAGATTGTGATACAATACACTATTGGGTGAAGTTTGGTTGACTTCTGCGCAGCGGTTTGGGAGTTAACATCAAAATTACATTTCTCGGCCATATCGCATAGATCTCACTGTGAAAAGGCTTAAATGGCTTTTTTGACCTAAGTTTGAGGATTGCGCTCAAATCAAATGTCCTAGAACCAAATTTCCACATGTAATTACTAGATTGTGATACAATACACTAATGGGTGAAGTTTGGTTGACTTCTGCGCAGCGGTTTGGGAGTTAACATCAAAATTACATTTCTCGGCCATATCGCATAGATCTCACTGTGAAAAGGCTTAAATGACTTTTTTAATTAAGTTTAATGATTGCGCTCAAACCAAATGTCCTCGAACGAAATTTTCAAATGTAACTACTAGAATGTGATACAATACACTATTGGGTGAAGTTTAGTTGACTTCTGCGCAGCGGTTTGGGAGTTAACATCAAAATTACATTTCTCGGCCATATCGCATAGATCTCACTGTGAAAAGGCTTAAATGGCTTTTTTGACCTAAGTTTGAGGATTGCGCTCAAATCAAATGTCCTAGAACCAAATTTCCACATGTAACTACTAGATTGTGATACAATACACTAATGGGTGAAGTTTGGTTTACTTCTGCGCAGCGGTTTGGGAGTTAACATCAAAATTACATTTCTCGGCCATATCGCATAGATCTCACTGTGAAAAGGCTTAAATGGCTTTTTTGACCTAAGTTTAATAATTGCGCTCAAACCAAATGTCCTAGAACGAAATTTTAAAATGTAACTACTAGAATGTGATACAATACACTATTGGGTGAAGTTTGGTTGACTTCTGCGCAGCGGTTTGGGAGTTAACATCAAAATTACATTTCTCGGCCATATCGCATAGATCTCACTGTGAAAAGGCTTAAATGGCTTTTTTGACCTAAGTTTGAGGATTGCGCTCAAATCAAATGTCCTAGAACCAAATTTCCACATGTAACTACTAGATTGTGATACAATACACTAATGGGTGAAGTTTGGTTGACTTCTGCGCAGCGGTTTGGGAGTTAACATCAAAATTACATTTCTCGGCCATATCGCATAGATCTCACTGTGAAAAGGCTTAAATGACTTTTTTAATTAAGTTTGATGATTGCGCTCAAACAAAATTTCCTAGAACAAAATGTTCAAATGTAACTACTAGATTGTGATACAATACAGTATTGGGTGAAGTTTGGTTGACTTCTGCGCAGCGGTTTGGGAGTTAACATCAAAATTACATTTCTCGGCCATATCGAATAGATCTCACTGTGAAAAGGCTTAAATGCCTTTTTTGACCTAAGTTTAATGATTGCGCTCAAACCAAATGTCCTAGAACCAAATTTCCACATGTAACTACTAGATTGTGATACAATACACTAATGGGTGAAGTTTGGTTGACTTCTGCGCAGCGGTTTGGGAGTTAACATCAAAATTACATTTCTCGGCCATATCGCATAGATCTCACTGTGAAAAGGCTTAAATGACTTTTTTAATTAAGTTTGATGATTGCGCTCAAACAAAATTTCCTAGAACAAAATTTTCAAATGTAACTACTAGATTGTGATACAATACACTATTGGGTGAAGTTTGGTTGACTTCTGCGCAGCGGTTTGGGAGTTAACATCAAAATTACATTTCTCGGCCATATCGCATAGATCTCACTGTGAAAAGGCTTAAATGACTTTTTTAATTAAGTTTGATGATTGCGTTCAAACAAAATGTCCTAGAACAAAATTTTCAAATGTAACTACTAGATTGTGATACAATACACTATTGGGTGAAGTTTGGTTGACTTCTGCGCAGCGGTTTGGGAGTTAACATCAAAATTACATTTCTCGGCCATATCGCATAGATCTCACTGTGAAAAGGCTTAAATGACTGTTTTTTAATTAAGTTTAATGATTGCGCTCAAACCAAATGTCCTAGAACGAAATTTTCAAATGTAACTACTAGAATGTGATACAATACACTATTGGGTGAAGTTTAGTTGACTTCTGCGCAGCGGTTTGGGAGTTAACATCAAAATTACATATCTCGGCCATATCGCATAGATCTCACTGTGAAAAGGCTTAAATGGCTTTTTTGACCTAAGTTTAATGATTGCGCTCAAACCAAATGTCCTTGAACAAAATTTTCAAATGTAACTACTAGAATGTGATACAATACACTATTGGGTGAAGTTTGGTTTACTTCTGCGCAGCGGTTTGGGAGTTAACATCAAAATTACATTTCTCGGCCATATCGCATAGATCTCACTGTGAAAAGGCTTAAATGACTTTTTTAATTAAGTTTGATGATTGCGCTCAAACAAAATTTCCTAGAACAAAATTTTCAAATGTAACTACTAGATTGTGATACAATACACTATTGGGTGAAGTTTGGTTGACTTCTGCGCAGCGGTTTGGGAGTTAACATCAAAATTACATTTCTCGGCCATATCGCATAGATCTCACTGTGAAAAGGCTTAAATGACTTTTTTAATTAAGTTTGATGATTGCGTTCAAACAAAATGTCCTAGAACAAAATTTTCAAATGTAACTACTAGATTGTGATACAATACACTATTGGGTGAAGTTTGGTTGACTTCTGCGCAGCGGTTTGGGAGTTAACATTAAAATTACATTTCTCGGCCATATCGCATAGATCTCACTGTGAAAAGGCTTAAATGACTTTTTTAAATTAAGTTTAATGATTGCGCTCAAACCAAATGTCCTAGAACGAAATTTTCAAATGTAACTACTAGAATGTGATACAATACACTATTGGGTGACGTTTAGTTGACTTCTGCGCAGCGGTTTGGGAGTTAACATCAAAATTACATTTCTCGGCCATATCGCATAGATCTCACTGTGAAAAGGCTTAAATGGCTTTTTTGACCTAAGTTTAATGATTGCGCTCAAACCAAATGTCCTAGAACCAAATTTCCACATGTAATTACTAGATTGTGATACAATACACTAATGGGTGAAGTTTGGTTGACTTCTGCGCAGCGGTTTGGGAGTTAACATCAAAATTACATTTCTCGGCCATATCGCATAGATCTCACTGTGAAAAGGCTTAAATGACTTTTTTAATTAAGTTTAATGATTGCGCTCAAACCAAATGTCCTAGAACCAAATTTCCACATGTAATTACTAGATTGTGATACAATACACTAATGGGTGAAGTTTGGTTGACTTCTGCGCAGCGGTTTGGGAGTTAACATCAAAATTACATTTCTCGGCCATATCGCATAGATCTCACTGTGAAAAGGCTTAAATGGCTTTTTTGACCTAAGTTTGAGGATTGCGCTCAAATCAAATGTCCTAGAACCAAATTTCCACATGTAACTACTAGATTGTGATACAATACACTAATGGGTGAAGTTTGGTTTACTTCTGCGCAGCGGTTTGGGAGTTAACATCAAAATTACATTTCTCGGCCATATCGCATAGATCTCACTGTGAAAAGGCTTAAATGGCTTTTTTGACCTAAGTTTAATAATTGCGCTCAAACCAAATGTCCTAGAACGAAATTTTAAAATGTAACTACTAGATTGTGATACAATACACTAATGGGTGAAGTTTGGTTGACTTCTGCGCAGCGGTTTGGGAGTTAACATCAAAATTACATTTCTCGGCCATATCGCATAGATCTCACTGTGAAAAGGCTTAAATGACTTTTTTAATTAAGTTTGATGATTGCGCTCAAACAAAATTTCCTAGAACAAAATTTTCAAATGTAACTACTAGATTGTGATACAATACACTATTGGGTGAAGTTTGGTTGACTTCTGCGCAGCGGTTTGGGAGTTAACATCAAAATTACATTTCTCGGCCATATCGCATAGATCTCACTGTGAAAAGGCTTAAATGACTTTTTTAATTAAGTTTGATGATTGCGTTCAAACAAAATGTCCTAGAACAAAATTTTCAAATGTAACTACTAGATTGTGATACAATACACTATTGGGTGAAGTTTGGTTGACTTCTGCGCAGCGGTTTGGGAGTTAACATCAAAATTACATTTCTCGGCCATATCGCATAGATCTCACTGTAAAAAAGGCTTAAATGACTTTTTTTAATTAAGTTTAATGATTGCGCTCAAACCAAATGTCCTAGAACGAAATTTTCAAATGTAACTACTAGAATGTGATACAATACACTATTGGGTGAAGTTTAGTTGACTTCTGCGCAGCGGTTTGGGAGTTAACATCAAAATTACATTTCTCGGCCATATCGCATAGATCTCACTGTGAAAAGGATTAAATGGCTTTTTTGACCTAAGTTTAATGATTGCGCTCAAACCAAATGTCCTAGAACAAAATTTTCAAATGTAACTACTAGAATGTGATACAATACACTATTGGGTGAAGTTTGGTTGACTTCTGCGCAGCGGTTTGGGAGTTAACATCAAAATTACATTTCTCGGCCATATCGCATAGATCTCACTGTGAAAAGACTTAAATGGCTTTTTTGACCTAAGTTTGAGGATTGCGCTCAAATCAAATGTCCTAGAACCAAATTTCCACATGTAACTACTAGATTGTGATACAATACACTAATGGGTGAAGTTTGGTTGACTTCTGCGCAGCGGTTTGGGAGTTAACATCAAAATTACATTTCTCGGCCATATCGCATAGATCTCACTGTGAAAAGGCTTAAATGACTTTTTTACTTAAGTTTGATGATTGCGCTCAAACAAAATTTCCTAGAACAAAATTTTCAAATGTAACTACTAGATTGTGATACAATACACTATTGGGTGAAGTTTGGTTGACTTCTGCGCAGCGGTTTGGGAGTTAACATCAAAATTACATTTCTCGGCCATATCGCATAGATCTCACTGTGAAAAGGCTTAAATGACTTTTTTTAATTAAGTTTAATGATTGCGCTCAAACCAAATGTCCTAGAACGAAATTTTCAAATGTAACTACTAGAATGTGATACAATACACTATTGGGTGAAGTTTAGTTGACTTCTGCGCAGCGGTTTGGGAGTTAACATCAAAATTACATTTCTAGGCCATATCGCATAGATCTCACTGTGAAAAGGCTTAAATGGCTTTTTTGACCTAAGTTTAATGATTGCGCTCAAACCAAATGTCCTAGAACAAAATTTTCAAATGTAACTACTAGAATGTGATACAATACACTTTTGGGTGAAGTTTGGTTGACTTCTGCGCAGCGGTTTGGGAGTTAACATCAAAATTACATTTCTCGGCCATATCGCATAGATCTCACTGTGAAAAGGCTTAAATGGCTTTTTTGACCTAAGTTTGAGGATTGCGCTCAAATCAAATGTCCTAGAACCAAATTTCCACATGTAACTACTAGATTGTGATACAATACACTAATGGGTGAAGTTTGGTTGACTTCTGCGCAGCGGTTTGGGAGTTAACATCAAAATTACATTTCTCGGCCATATCGCATAGATCTCACTGTGAAAAGGCTTAAATGACTTTTTTAATTAAGTTTGATGATTGCGCTCAAACAAAATTTCCTAGAACAAAATTTTCAAATGTAACTACTAGAATGTGATACAATACACTATTGGGTGAAGTTTGGTTGACTTCTGCGCAGCGGTTTGGGAGTTAACATCAAAATTACATTTCTCGGCCATATCGCATAGATCTCACTGTGAAAAGGCTTAAATGACTTTTTTAATTAAGTTTGATGATTGCGTTCAAACAAAATGTCCTAGAACAAAATTTTCAAATGTAACTACTAGATTGTGATACAATACACTATTGGGTGAAGTTTGGTTGACTTCTGCGCAGCGGTTTGGGAGTTAACATCAAAATTACATTTCTCGGCCATATCGCATAGATCTCACTGTGAAAAGGCTTAAATGGCTTTTTTGACCTAAGTTTGAGGATTGCGCTCAAATCAAATGTCCTAGAACCAAATTTCCACATGTAACTACTAGATTGTGATACAATACACTAATGGGTGAAGTTTGGTTTACTTCTGCGCAGCGGTTTGGGAGTTAACATCAAAATTACATTTCTCGGCCATATCGCATAGATCTCACTGTGAAAAGGCTTAAATGGCTTTTTTGACCTAAGTTTGAGGATTGCGCTCAAACAAAATGTCCTAGAACAAAATTTTCAAATGTAACTACTAGATTGTGATACAATACACTATTGGGTGAAGTTTGGTTGACTTCTGCGCAGCGGTTTGGGAGTTAACATCTAAATTACATTTCTCGGCCATATCGCATAGATCTCACTGTGAAAAGGCTTAAATGGCTTTTTTGACCTAAGTTTGAGGATTGCGTTCAAATCAAATGTCCTAGAACCAAATTTCTACATGTAACTACTAGATTGTGATACAATACACTAATGGGTGAAGTTTGGTTGACTTCTGCGCAGCGGTTTGGGAGTTAACATCAAAATTACATTTCTCGGCCATATCGCATAGATCTCACTGTGAAAAGGCTTAAATGACTTTTTTAATTAAGTTTAATGATTGCGCTCAAACAAAATGTCCTAGAACAAAATTTTCAAATGTAACTACTAGATTGTGATACAATACACTATTGGGTGAAGTTTGGTTGACTTCTGCGCAGCGGTTTGGGAGTTAACATCAAAATTACATTTCTCGGCCATATCGCATAGATCTCACTGTGAAAAGGCTTAAATGGCTTTTTTGACCTAAGTTTGAGGATTGCGCTCAAATCAAATGTCCTAGAACCAAATTTCCACATGTAACTACTAGATTGTGATACAATACACTAATGGGTGAAGTTTGGTTTTATTTCTGCGCAGCGGTTTGGGAGTTAACATCAAAATTACATTTCTCGGCCATATCGCATAGATCTCACTGTGAAAAGGCTTAAATGGCTTTTTTGACCTAAGTTTAATGATTGCGCTCAAACCAAATGTCCTAGAACGAAATTTTCAAATGTAACTACTAGAATGTGATACATTACACTATTGGGTGAAGTTTGGTTGACTTCTGCGCAGCGGTTTGGAAGTTAACATCAAAATTACATTTCTCGGCCATATCGCATAGATCTCACTGTGAAAAGGCTTAAATGGCTTTTTTGACCTAAGTTTGAGGATTGCGCTCAAACAAAATGTCCTAGAACAAAATTTTCAAATATAACTACTAGATTGTGATACAATACACTAATGGGTGAAGTTTGGTTTACTTCTGCGCAGCGGTTTGGGAGTTAACATCAAAATTACATTTCTCGGCCATATCGCATAGATCTCACTGTGAAAAGGCTTAAATGGCTTTTTTGACCTAAGTTTAATAATTGCGCTCAAACCAAATGTCCTAGAACGAAATTTTAAAATGTAACTACTAGAATGTGATACAATACACTATTGGGTGAAGTTTGGTTGACTTCTGCGCAGCGGTTTGGGAGTTAACATCAAAATTACATTTCTCGGCCATATCGCATAGATCTCACTGTGAAAAGGCTTAAATGGCTTTTTTGACCTAAGTTTGAGGATTGCGCTCAAATCAAATGTCCTAGAACCAAATTTCCACATGTAACTACTAGATTGTGATACAATACACTATTGGGTGAAGTTTGGTTGACTTCTGCGCAGCGGTTTGGGAGTTAACATCAAAATTACATTTCTCGGCCATATCGCATAGATCTCACTGTGAAAAGGCTTAAATGGCTTTTTTGACCTAAGTTTGAGGATTGCGCTCAAATCAAATGTCCTAGAACCAAATTTCCACATGTAACTACTAGATTGTGATACAATACACTAATGGATGAAGTTTGGTTGACTTCTGCGCAGCGGTTTGGGAGTTAACATCAAAATTACATTTCTCGGCCATATCGCATAGATCTCACTGTGAAAAGGCTTAAATGACTTTTTTAATTAAGTTTGATGATTGCGCTCAAACAAAATTTCCTAGAACAAAATTTTCGAATGTAACTACTAGATTGTGATACAATACACTATTGGGTGAAGTTTGGTTGACTTCTGCGCAGCGGTTTGGGAGTTAACATCAAAATTACATTTCTCGGCCATATCGCATAGATCTCACTGTGAAAAGGCTTAAATGACTTTTTTAATTAAGTTTGATGATTGCGTTCAAACAAAATGTCCTAGAACAAAATTTTCAAATGTAACTACTAGATTGTGATACAATACACTATTGGGTGAAGTTTGGTTGACTTCTGCGCAGCGGTTTGGGAGTTAACATCAAAATTACATTTCTCGGCCATATCGCATAGATCTCACTGTGAAAAGGCTTAAATGACTTTTTTTAATTAAGTTTAATGATTGCGCTCAAACCAAATGTCCTAGAACGAAATGTTCAAATGTAACTACTAGAATGTGATACAATACACTATTGGGTGAAGTTTAGTTGACTTCTGCGCAGCGGTTTGGGAGTTAACATCAAAATTACAATTCTCGGCCATATCGCATAGATCTCACTGTGAAAAGGCTTAAATGACTTTTTTAATTAAGTTTAATGATTGCGCTCAAACCAAATCCCCTAGAACGAAATTTTCAAATGTAACTACTAGAATGTGATACAATACACTATTGGGTGAAGTTTGGTTGACTTCTGCGCAGCGGTTTGGGAGTTAACATCAAAATTACATTTCTCGGCCATATCGCATAGATCTCACTGTGAAAAGGCTTAAATGGCTTTTTTGACCTAAGTTTGAGGATTGCGCTCAAATCAAATGTCCTAGAACCAAATTTCCACATGTAACTACTAGATTGTGATACAATACACTAATGGGTGAAGTTTGGTTTACTTCTGCGCAGCGGTTTGGGAGTTAACATCAAAATTACATTTCTCGGCCATATCGCATAGATCTCACTGTGAAAAGGCTTAAATGGCTTTTTTGACCTAAGTTTAATAATTGCGCTCAAACCAAATGTCCTAGAACAAAATTTTAAAATGTAACTACTAGAATGTGATACAATACACTATTGGGTGAAGTTTGGTTGACTTCTGCGCAGCGGTTTGGTAGTTAACATTAAAATTACATTTCTCGGCCATATCGCATAGATCTCACTGTGAAAACGCTTAAATGGCTTTTTTGACCTAAGTTTGAGGATTGCGCTCAAATCAAATGTCCTAGAACCAAATTTCCACATGTAACTACTAGATTGTGATACAATACACTAATGGGTGAAGTTTGGTTGACTTCTGCGCAGCGGTTTGGGAGTTAACATCAAAATTACATTTCTCGGCCATATCGCATAGATCTCACTGTGAAAAGGCTTAAATGACTTTTTTAATTAAGTTTGATGATTGCGCTCAAACAAAATTTCCTAGAACAAAATTTTCAAATGTAACTACTAGATTGTGATACAATACACTATTGGGTGAAGTTTGGTTGACTTCTGCGCAGCGGTTTGGGAGTTAACATCAAAATTACATTTCTCGGCCATATCGCATAGATCTCACTGTGAAAAGGCTTAAATGACTTTTTTAATTAAGTTTGATGATTGCGTTCAAACAAAATGTCCTAGAACAAAATTTTCAAATGTAACTACTAGATTGTGATACAATACACTATTGGGTGAAGTTTGGTTGACTTCTGCGCAGCAGTTTGGGAGTTAACATCAAAATTACATTTCTCGGCCATATCGCATAGATCTCACTGTGAAAAGGCTTAAATGACTTTTTTTAATTAAGTTTAATGATTGCGCTCAAACCAAATGTCCTAGAACGAAATTTTCAAATGTAACTACTAGAATGTGATACAATACACTATTGGGTGAAGTTTAGTTGACTTCTGCGCAGCGGTTTGGGAGTTAACATCAAAATTACATTTCTCGGCCATATCGCATAGATCTCACTGTGAAAAGGCTTAAATGACTTTTTTAATTAAGTTTAATGATTGCGCTCAAACCAAATCCCCTAGAACGAAATTTTCAAATGTAACTACTAGAATGTGATACAATACACTATTGGGTGAAGTTTGGTTGACTTCTGCGCAGCGGTTTGGGAGTTAACATCAAAATTACATTTCTCGGCCATATCGCATAGATCTCAGTGTGAAAAGGCTTAAATGGCTTTTTTGACCTAAGTTTGAGGATTGCGCTCAAATCAAATGTCCTAGAACCAAATTTCCACATGTAACTACTAGATTGTGATACAATACACTAATGGATGAAGTTTGGTTGACTTCTGCGCAGCGGTTTGGGAGTGAACATCAAAATTACATTTCTCGGCCATATCGCATAGATCTCACTGTGAAAAGGCTTAAATGACTTTTTTAATTAAGTTTGATGATTGCGCTCAAACAAAATTTCCTAGAACAAAATTTTCAAATGTAACTACTAGATTGTGATACAATACACTATTGGGTGAAGTTTGGTTGACTTCTGCGCAGCGGTTTGGGAGTTAACATCAAAATTACATTTCTCGGCCATATCGCATAGATCTCACTGTGAAAAGGCTTAAATGACTTTTTTAATTAAGTTTGATGATTGCGCTCAAACAAAATGTCCTAGAACAAAATTTTCAAATGTAACTACTAGATTGTGATACAATACACTATTGGGTGAAGTTTGGTTGACTTCTGCGCAGCGGTTTGGGAGTTAACATCAAAATTACATTTCTCGGCCATATCGCATAGATCTCACTGTGAAAAGGCTTAAATGGCTTTTTTGACCTAAGTTTGAGGATTGCGCTCAAATCAAATGTCCAATAACCAAAATTCCACATGTAACTACTAGATTGTGATACAATACACTAATGGGTGAAGTTTGGTTGACTTCTGCGCAGCGGTTTGGGAGTTAACATCAAAATTACATTTCTCGGCCATATCGCATAGATCTCACTGTGAAAAGGCTTAAATGACTTTTTTAATTAAGTTTGATGATTGCGTTCAAACAAAATGTCCTAGAACAAAATTTTCAAATGTAACTACTAGATTGTGATACAATACACTATTGGGTGAAGTTTGGTTGACTTCTGCGCAGCGGTTTGGGAGTTAACATCAAAATTACATTTCTCGGCCATATCGCATAGATCTCACTGTGAAAAGGCTTAAATGGCTTTTTTGACCTAAGTTTGAGGATTGCGCTCAAATCAAATGTCCTAGAACCAAATTTCCACATGTAATTACTAGATTGTGATACAATACACTAATGGGTGAAGTTTGGTTGACTTCTGCGCAGCGGTTTGGGAGTTAACATCAAAATTACATTTCTCGGCCATATCGCATAGATCTCACTGTGAAAAGGCTTAAATGACTTTTTTAATTAAGTTTAATGATTGCGCTCAAACCAAATGTCCTCGAACGAAATTTTCAAATGTAACTACTAGAATGTGATACAATACACTATTGGGTGAAGTTTAGTTGACTTCTGCGCAGCGGTTTGGGAGTTAACATCAAAATTACATTTCTCGGCCATATCGCATAGATCTCACTGTGAAAAGGCTTAAATGGCTTTTTTGACCTAAGTTTGAGGATTGCGCTCAAATCAAATGTCCTAGAACCAAATTTCCACATGTAACTACTAGATTGTGATACAATACACTAATGGGTGAAGTTTGGTTTACTTCTGCGCAGCGGTTTGGGAGTTAACATCAAAATTACATTTCTCGGCCATATCGCATAGATCTCACTGTGAAAAGGCTTAAATGGCTTTTTTGACCTAAGTTTAATAATTGCGCTCAAACCAAATGTCCTAGAACGAAATTTTAAAATGTAACTACTAGAATGTGATACAATACACTATTGGGTGAAGTTTGGTTGACTTCTGCGCAGCGGTTTGGGAGTTAACATCAAAATTACATTTCTCGGCCATATCGCATAGATCTCACTGTGAAAAGGCTTAAATGGCTTTTTTGACCTAAGTTTGAGGATTGCGCTCAAATCAAATGTCCTAGAACCAAATTTCCACATGTAACTACTAGATTGTGATACAATACACTAATGGGTGAAGTTTGGTTGACTTCTGCGCAGCGGTTTGGGAGTTAACATCAAAATTACATTTCTCGGCCATATCGCATAGATCTCACTGTGAAAAGGTTTAATGACTTTTTTAATTAAGTTTGATGATTGCGCTCAAACAAAATTTCCTAGAACAAAATGTTCAAATGTAACTACTAGATTGTGATACAATACACTATTGGGTGAAGTTTGGTTGACTTCTGCGCAGCGGTTTGGGAGTTAACATCAAAATTACATTTCTCGGCCATATCGAATAGATCTCACTGTGAAAAGGCTTAAATGGCTTTTTTGACTTAAGTTTAATGATTGCGCTCAAACCAAATGTCCTAGAACCAAATTTCCACATGTAACTACTAGATTGTGATACAATACACTAATGGGTGAAGTTTGGTTGACTTCTGCGCAGCGGTTTGGGAGTTAACATCAAAATTACATTTCTCGGCCATATCGCATAGATCTCACTGTGAAAAGGCTTAAATGACTTTTTTAATTAAGTTTGATGATTGCGCTCAAACAAAATTTCCTAGAACAAAATTTTCAAATGTAACTACTAGATTGTGATACAATACACTATTGGGTGAAGTTTGGTTGACTTCTGCGCAGCGGTTTGGGAGTTAACATCAAAATTACATTTCTCGGCCATATCGCATAGATCTCACTGTGAAAAGGCTTAAATGACTTTTTTAATTAAGTTTGATGATTGCGTTCAAACAAAATGTCCTAGAACAAAATTTTCAAATGTAACTACTAGATTGTGATACAATACACTATTGGGTGAAGTTTGGTTGACTTCTGCGCAGCGGTTTGGGAGTTAACATCAAAATTACATTTCTCGGCCATATCGCATAGATCTCACTGTGAAAAGGCTTAAATGACTTTTTTTAATTAAGTTTAATGATTGCGCTCAAACCAAATGTCCTAGAACGAAATTTTCAAATGTAACTACTAGAATGTGATACAATACACTATTGGGTGAAGTTTAGTTGACTTCTGCGCAGCGGTTTGGGAGTTAACATCAAAATTACATATCTCGGCCATATCGCATAGATCTCACTGTGAAAAGGCTTAAATGGCTTTTTTGACCTAAGTTTAATGATTGCGCTCAAACCAAATGTCCTAGAACAAAATTTTCAAATGTAACTACTAGAATGTGATACAATACACTATTGGGTGAAGTTTGGTTTACTTCTGCGCAGCGGTTTGGGAGTTAACATCAAAATTACATTTCTCGGCCATATCGCATAGATCTCACTGTGAAAAGGCTTAAATGGCTTTTTTGACCTAAGTTTGAGGATTGCGCTCAAATCAAATGTCCTAGAACCAAATTTCCACATGTCACTACTAGATTGTGATACAATACACTAATGGGTGAAGTTTGGTTGACTTCTGCGCAGCGGTTTGGGAGTTAACATCAAAATTACATTTCTCGGCCATATCGCATAGATCTCACTGTGAAAAGGCTTAAATGACTTTTTTAATTAAGTTTGATGATTGCGCTCAAACAAAATTTCCTAGAACAAAATTTTCAAATGTAACTACTAGATTGTGATACAATACACTATTGGGTGAAGTTTGGTTGACTTCTGCGCAGCGGTTTGGGAGTTAACATCAAAATTACATTTCTCGGCCATATCGCATAGATCTCACTGTGAAAAGGCTTAAATGACTTTTTTAATTAAGTTTGATGATTGCGTTCAAACAAAATGTCCTAGAACAAAATTTTCAAATGTAACTACTAGATTGTGATACAATACACTATTGGGTGAAGTTTGGTTGACTTCTGCGCAGCGGTTTGGGAGTTAACATTAAAATTACATTTCTCGGCCATATCGCATAGATCTCACTGTGAAAAGGCTTAAATGACTTTTTTAAATTAAGTTTAATGATTGCGCTCAAACCAAATGTCCTAGAACGAAATTTTCAAATGTAACTACTAGAATGTGATACAATACACTATTGGGTGAAGTTTAGTTGACTTCTGCGCAGCGGTTTGGGAGTTAACATCAAAATTACATTTCTCGGCCATATCGCATAGATCTCACTGTGAAAAGGCTTAAATGGCTTTTTTGACCTAAGTTTAATGATTGCGCTCAAACCAAATGTCCTAGAACCAAATTTCCACATGTAATTACTAGATTGTGATACAATACACTAATGGGTGAAGTTTGGTTGACTTCTGCGCAGCGGTTTGGGAGTTAACATCAAAATTACATTTCTCGGCCATATCGCATAGATCTCACTGTGAAAAGGCTTAAATGACTTTTTTAATTAAGTTTAATGATTGCGCTCAAACCAAATGTCCTAGAACCAAATTTCCACATGTAATTACTAGATTGTGATACAATACACTAATGGGTGAAGTTTGGTTGACTTCTGCGCAGCGGTTTGGGAGTTAACATCAAAATTACATTTCTCGGCCATATCGCATAGATCTCACTGTGAAAAGGCTTAAATGACTTTTTTAATTAAGTTTAATGATTGCGCTCAAACCAAATGTCCTCGAACGAAATTTTCAAATGTAACTACTAGAATGTGATACAATACACTATTGGGTGAAGTTTAGTTGACTTCTGCGCAGCGGTTTGGGAGTTAACATCAAAATTACATTTCTCGGCCATATCGCATAGATCTCACTGTGAAAAGGCTTAAATGGCTTTTTTGACCTAAGTTTGAGGATTGCGCTCAAATCAAATGTCCTAGAACCAAATTTCCACATGTAACTACTAGATTGTGATACAATACACTAATGGGTGAAGTTTGGTTGACTTCTGCGCAGCGGTTTGGGAGTTAACATCAAAATTACATTTCTCGGCCATATCGCATAGATCTCACTGTGAAAAGGCTTAAATGACTTTTTTAATTAAGTTTGATGATTGCGCTCAAACAAAATTTCCTAGAACAAAATTTTCGAATGTAACTACTAGATTGTGATACAATACACTATTGGGTGAAGTTTGGTTGACTTCTGCGCAGCGGTTTGGGAGTTAACATCAAAATTACATTTCTCGGCCATATCGCATAGATCTCACTGTGAAAAGGCTTAAATGACTTTTTTTAATTAAGTTTAATGATTGCGCTCAAACCAAATGTCCTAGAACGAAATGTTCAAATGTAACTACTAGAATGTGATACAATACACTATTGGGTGAAGTTTAGTTGACTTCTGCGCAGCGGTTTGGGAGTTAACATCAAAATTACAATTCTCGGCCATATCGCATAGATCTCACTGTGAAAAGGCTTAAATGACTTTTTTAATTAAGTTTAATGATTGCGCTCAAACCAAATCCCCTAGAACGAAATTTTCAAATGTAACTACTAGAATGTGATACAATACACTATTGGGTGAAGTTTGGTTGACTTCTGCGCAGCGGTTTGGGAGTTAACATCAAAATTACATTTCTCGGCCATATCGCATAGATCTCACTGTGAAAAGGCTTAAATGGCTTTTTTGACCTAAGTTTGAGGATTGCGCTCAAATCAAATGTCCTAGAACCAAATTTCCACATGTAACTACTAGATTGTGATACAATACACTAATGGGTGAAGTTTGGTTTACTTCTGCGCAGCGGTTTGGGAGTTAACATCAAAATTACATTTCTCGGCCATATCGCATAGATCTCACTGTGAAAAGGCTTAAATGGCTTTTTTGACCTAAGTTTAATAATTGCGCTCAAACCAAATGTCCTAGAACAAAATTTTAAAATGTAACTACTAGAATGTGATACAATACACTATTGGGTGAAGTTTGGTTGACTTCTGCGCAGCGGTTTGGTAGTTAACATTAAAATTACATTTCTCGGCCATATCGCATAGATCTCACTGTGAAAAGGCTTAAATGGCTTTTTTGACCTAAGTTTGAGGATTGCGCTCAAATCAAATGTCCTAGAACCAAATTTCCACATGTAACTACTAGATTGTGATACAATACACTAATGGGTGAAGTTTGGTTGACTTCTGCGCAGCGGTTTGGGAGTTAACATCAAAATTACATTTCTCGGCCATATCGCATAGATCTCACTGTGAAAAGGCTTAAATGACTTTTTTAATTAAGTTTGATGATTGCGCTCAAACAAAATTTCCTAGAACAAAATTTTCAAATGTAACTACTAGATTGTGATACAATACACTATTGGGTGAAGTTTGGTTGACTTCTGCGCAGCGGTTTGGGAGTTAACATCAAAATTACATTTCTCGGCCATATCGCATAGATCTC
Organism: Corythoichthys intestinalis; assembly: GCF_030265065.1. Lineage (NCBI taxonomy): Eukaryota > Metazoa > Chordata > Actinopteri > Syngnathiformes > Syngnathidae > Corythoichthys > Corythoichthys intestinalis. The sequence goes on along the minus strand of NW_026651604.1, from coordinate 934,002 downwards.
ACTGTGAAAAGGCTTAAATGACTTTTTTAATTAAGTTTGATGATTGCGTTCAAACAAAATGTCCTAGAACAAAATTTTCAAATGTAACTACTAGATTGTGATACAATACACTATTGGGTGAAGTTTGGTTGACTTCTGCGCAGCAGTTTGGGAGTTAACATCAAAATTACATTTCTCGGCCATATCGCATAGATCTCACTGTGAAAAGGCTTAAATGACTTTTTTTAATTAAGTTTAATGATTGCGCTCAAACCAAATGTCCTAGAACGAAATTTTCAAATGTAACTACTAGAATGTGATACAATACACTATTGGGTGAAGTTTAGTTGACTTCTGCGCAGCGGTTTGGGAGTTAACATCAAAATTACATTTCTCGGCCATATCGCATAGATCTCACTGTGAAAAGGCTTAAATGACTTTTTTAATTAAGTTTAATGATTGCGCTCAAACCAAATCCCCTAGAACGAAATTTTCAAATGTAACTACTAGAATGTGATACAATACACTATTGGGTGAAGTTTGGTTGACTTCTGCGCAGCGGTTTGGGAGTTAACATCAAAATTACATTTCTCGGCCATATCGCATAGATCTCACTGTGAAAAGGCTTAAATGGCTTTTTTGACCTAAGTTTGAGGATTGCGCTCAAATCAAATGTCCTAGAACCAAATTTCCACATGTAACTACTAGATTGTGATACAATACACTAATGGATGAAGTTTGGTTGACTTCTGCGCAGCGGTTTGGGAGTGAACATCAAAATTACATTTCTCGGCCATATCGCATAGATCTCACTGTGAAAAGGCTTAAATGACTTTTTTAATTAAGTTTGATGATTGCGCTCAAACAAAATTTCCTAGAACAAAATTTTCAAATGTAACTACTAGATTGTGATACAATACACTATTGGGTGAAGTTTGGTTGACTTCTGCGCAGCGGTTTGGGAGTTAACATCAAAATTACATTTCTCGGCCATATCGCATAGATCTCACTGTGAAAAGGCTTAAATGACTTTTTTAATTAAGTTTGATGATTGCGCTCAAACAAAATGTCCTAGAACAAAATTTTCAAATGTAACTACTAGATTGTGATACAATACACTATTGGGTGAAGTTTGGTTGACTTCTGCGCAGCGGTTTGGGAGTTAACATCAAAATTACATTTCTCGGCCATATCGCATAGATCTCACTGTGAAAAGGCTTAAATGGCTTTTTTGACCTAAGTTTGAGGATTGCGCTCAAATCAAATGTCCAATAACCAAAATTCCACATGTAACTACTAGATTGTGATACAATACACTAATGGGTGAAGTTTGGTTGACTTCTGCGCAGCGGTTTGGGAGTTAACATCAAAATTACATTTCTCGGCCATATCGCATAGATCTCACTGTGAAAAGGCTTAAATGACTTTTTTAATTAAGTTTGATGATTGCGTTCAAACAAAATGTCCTAGAACAAAATTTTCAAATGTAACTACTAGATTGTGATACAATACACTATTGGGTGAAGTTTGGTTGACTTCTGCGCAGCGGTTTGGGAGTTAACATCAAAATTACATTTCTCGGCCATATCGCATAGATCTCACTGTGAAAAGGCTTAAATGGCTTTTTTGACCTAAGTTTGAGGATTGCGCTCAAATCAAATGTCCTAGAACCAAATTTCCACATGTAATTACTAGATTGTGATACAATACACTAATGGGTGAAGTTTGGTTGACTTCTGCGCAGCGGTTTGGGAGTTAACATCAAAATTACATTTCTCGGCCATATCGCATAGATCTCACTGTGAAAAGGCTTAAATGACTTTTTTAATTAAGTTTAATGATTGCGCTCAAACCAAATGTCCTCGAACGAAATTTTCAAATGTAACTACTAGAATGTGATACAATACACTATTGGGTGAAGTTTAGTTGACTTCTGCGCAGCGGTTTGGGAGTTAACATCAAAATTACATTTCTCGGCCATATCGCATAGATCTCACTGTGAAAAGGCTTAAATGGCTTTTTTGACCTAAGTTTGAGGATTGCGCTCAAATCAAATGTCCTAGAACCAAATTTCCACATGTAACTACTAGATTGTGATACAATACACTAATGGGTGAAGTTTGGTTTACTTCTGCGCAGCGGTTTGGGAGTTAACATCAAAATTACATTTCTCGGCCATATCGCATAGATCTCACTGTGAAAAGGCTTAAATGGCTTTTTTGACCTAAGTTTAATAATTGCGCTCAAACCAAATGTCCTAGAACGAAATTTTAAAATGTAACTACTAGAATGTGATACAATACACTATTGGGTGAAGTTTGGTTGACTTCTGCGCAGCGGTTTGGGAGTTAACATCAAAATTACATTTCTCGGCCATATCGCATAGATCTCACTGTGAAAAGGCTTAAATGGCTTTTTTGACCTAAGTTTGAGGATTGCGCTCAAATCAAATGTCCTAGAACCAAATTTCCACATGTAACTACTAGATTGTGATACAATACACTAATGGGTGAAGTTTGGTTGACTTCTGCGCAGCGGTTTGGGAGTTAACATCAAAATTACATTTCTCGGCCATATTGCATAGATCTCACTGTGAAAAGGCTTAAATGACTTTTTTAATTAAGTTTGATGATTGCGCTCAAACAAAATTTCCTAGAACAAAATGTTCAAATGTAACTACTAGATTGTGATACAATACACTATTGGGTGAAGTTTGGTTGACTTCTGCGCAGCGGTTTGGGAGTTAACATCAAAATTACATTTCTCGGCCATATCGAATAGATCTCACTGTGAAAAGGCTTAAATGGCTTTTTTGACCTAAGTTTAATGATTGCGCTCAAACCAAATGTCCTAGAACCAAATTTCCACATGTAACTACTAGATTGTGATACAATACACTAATGGGTGAAGTTTGGTTGACTTCTGCGCAGCGGTTTGGGAGTTAACATCAAAATTACATTTCTCGGCCATATCGCATAGATCTCACTGTGAAAAGGCTTAAATGACTTTTTTAATTAAGTTTGATGATTGCGCTCAAACAAAATTTCCTAGAACAAAATTTTCAAATGTAACTACTAGATTGTGATACAATACACTATTGGGTGAAGTTTGGTTGACTTCTGCGCAGCGGTTTGGGAGTTAACATCAAAATTACATTTCTCGGCCATATCGCATAGATCTCACTGTGAAAAGGCTTAAATGACTTTTTTAATTAAGTTTGATGATTGCGTTCAAACAAAATGTCCTAGAACAAAATTTTCAAATGTAACTACTAGATTGTGATACAATACACTATTGGGTGAAGTTTGGTTGACTTCTGCGCAGCGGTTTGGGAGTTAACATCAAAATTACATTTCTCGGCCATATCGCATAGATCTCACTGTGAAAAGGCTTAAATGACTTTTTTTAATTAAGTTTAATGATTGCGCTCAAACCAAATGTCCTAGAACGAAATTTTCAAATGTAACTACTAGAATGTGATACAATACACTATTGGGTGAAGTTTAGTTGACTTCTGCGCAGCGGTTTGGGAGTTAACATCAAAATTACATATCTCGGCCATATCGCATAGATCTCACTGTGAAAAGGCTTAAATGGCTTTTTTGACCTAAGTTTAATGATTGCGCTCAAACCAAATGTCCTAGAACAAAATTTTCAAATGTAACTACTAGAATGTGATACAATACACTATTGGGTGAAGTTTGGTTTACTTCTGCGCAGCGGTTTGGGAGTTAACATCAAAATTACATTTCTCGGCCATATCGCATAGATCTCACTGTGAAAAGGCTTAAATGGCTTTTTTGACCTAAGTTTGAGGATTGCGCTCAAATCAAATGTCCTAGAACCAAATTTCCACATGTCACTACTAGATTGTGATACAATACACTAATGGGTGAAGTTTGGTTGACTTCTGCGCAGCGGTTTGGGAGTTAACATCAAAATTACATTTCTCGGCCATATCGCATAGATCTCACTGTGAAAAGGCTTAAATGACTTTTTTAATTAAGTTTGATGATTGCGCTCAAACAAAATTTCCTAGAACAAAATTTTCAAATGTAACTACTAGATTGTGATACAATACACTATTGGGTGAAGTTTGGTTGACTTCTGCGCAGCGGTTTGGGAGTTAACATCAAAATTACATTTCTCGGCCATATCGCATAGATCTCACTGTGAAAAGGCTTAAATGACTTTTTTAATTAAGTTTGATGATTGCGTTCAAACAAAATGTCCTAGAACAAAATTTTCAAATGTAACTACTAGATTGTGATACAATACACTATTGGGTGAAGTTTGGTTGACTTCTGCGCAGCGGTTTGGGAGTTAACATTAAAATTACATTTCTCGGCCATATCGCATAGATCTCACTGTGAAAAGGCTTAAATGACTTTTTTAAATTAAGTTTAATGATTGCGCTCAAACCAAATGTCCTAGAACGAAATTTTCAAATGTAACTACTAGAATGTGATACAATACACTATTGGGTGAAGTTTAGTTGACTTCTGCGCAGCGGTTTGGGAGTTAACATCAAAATTACATTTCTCGGCCATATCGCATAGATCTCACTGTGAAAAGGCTTAAATGGCTTTTTTGACCTAAGTTTAATGATTGCGCTCAAACCAAATGTCCTAGAACCAAATTTCCACATGTAATTACTAGATTGTGATACAATACACTAATGGGTGAAGTTTGGTTGACTTCTGCGCAGCGGTTTGGGAGTTAACATCAAAATTACATTTCTCGGCCATATCGCATAGATCTCACTGTGAAAAGGCTTAAATGACTTTTTTAATTAAGTTTAATGATTGCGCTCAAACCAAATGTCCTAGAACCAAATTTCCACATGTAATTACTAGATTGTGATACAATACACTAATGGGTGAAGTTTGGTTGACTTCTGCGCAGCGGTTTGGGAGTTAACATCAAAATTACATTTCTCGGCCATATCGCATAGATCTCACTGTGAAAAGGCTTAAATGACTTTTTTAATTAAGTTTAATGATTGCGCTCAAACCAAATGTCCTCGAACGAAATTTTCAAATGTAACTACTAGAATGTGATACAATACACTATTGGGTGAAGTTTAGTTGACTTCTGCGCAGCGGTTTGGGAGTTAACATCAAAATTACATTTCTCGGCCATATCGCATAGATCTCACTGTGAAAAGGCTTAAATGGCTTTTTTGACCTAAGTTTGAGGATTGCGCTCAAATCAAATGTCCTAGAACCAAATTTCCACATGTAACTACTAGATTGTGATACAATACACTAATGGGTGAAGTTTGGTTTACTTCTGCGCAGCGGTTTGGGAGTTAACATCAAAATTACATTTCTCGGCCATATCGCATAGATCTCACTGTGAAAAGGCTTAAATGGCTTTTTTGACCTAAGTTTAATAATTGCGCTCAAACCAAATGTCCTAGAACGAAATTTTAAAATGTAACTACTAGATTGTGATACAATACACTAATGGGTGAAGTTTGGTTGACTTCTGCGCAGCGGTTTGGGAGTTAACATCAAAATTACATTTCTCGGCCATATCGCATAGATCTCACTGTGAAAAGGCTTAAATGACTTTTTTAATTAAGTTTGATGATTGCGCTCAAACAAAATTTCCTAGAACAAAATTTTCAAATGTAACTACTAGATTGTGATACAATACACTATTGGGTGAAGTTTGGTTGACTTCTGCGCAGCGGTTTGGGAGTTAACATCAAAATTACATTTCTCGGCCATATCGCATAGATCTCACTGTGAAAAGGCTTAAATGACTTTTTTAATTAAGTTTGATGATTGCGTTCAAACAAAATGTCCTAGAACAAAATTTTCAAATGTAACTACTAGATTGTGATACAATACACTATTGGGTGAAGTTTGGTTGACTTCTGCGCAGCGGTTTGGGAGTTAACATCAAAATTACATTTCTCGGCCATATCGCATAGATCTCACTGTAAAAAAGGCTTAAATGACTTTTTTTAATTAAGTTTAATGATTGCGCTCAAACCAAATGTCCTAGAACGAAATTTTCAAATGTAACTACTAGAATGTGATACAATACACTATTGGGTGAAGTTTAGTTGACTTCTGCGCAGCGGTTTGGGAGTTAACATCAAAATTACATTTCTCGGCCATATCGCATAGATCTCACTGTGAAAAGGATTAAATGGCTTTTTTGACCTAAGTTTAATGATTGCGCTCAAACCAAATGTCCTAGAACAAAATTTTCAAATGTAACTACTAGAATGTGATACAATACACTATTGGGTGAAGTTTGGTTGACTTCTGCGCAGCGGTTTGGGAGTTAACATCAAAATTACATTTCTCGGCCATATCGCATAGATCTCACTGTGAAAAGACTTAAATGGCTTTTTTGACCTAAGTTTGAGGATTGCGCTCAAATCAAATGTCCTAGAACCAAATTTCCACATGTAACTACTAGATTGTGATACAATACACTAATGGGTGAAGTTTGGTTGACTTCTGCGCAGCGGTTTGGGAGTTAACATCAAAATTACATTTCTCGGCCATATCGCATAGATCTCACTGTGAAAAGGCTTAAATGACTTTTTTACTTAAGTTTGATGATTGCGCTCAAACAAAATTTCCTAGAACAAAATTTTCAAATGTAACTACTAGATTGTGATACAATACACTATTGGGTGAAGTTTGGTTGACTTCTGCGCAGCGGTTTGGGAGTTAACATCAAAATTACATTTCTCGGCCATATCGCATAGATCTCACTGTGAAAAGGCTTAAATGACTTTTTTTAATTAAGTTTAATGATTGCGCTCAAACCAAATGTCCTAGAACGAAATTTTCAAATGTAACTACTAGAATGTGATACAATACACTATTGGGTGAAGTTTAGTTGACTTCTGCGCAGCGGTTTGGGAGTTAACATCAAAATTACATTTCTAGGCCATATCGCATAGATCTCACTGTGAAAAGGCTTAAATGGCTTTTTTGACCTAAGTTTAATGATTGCGCTCAAACCAAATGTCCTAGAACAAAATTTTCAAATGTAACTACTAGAATGTGATACAATACACTTTTGGGTGAAGTTTGGTTGACTTCTGCGCAGCGGTTTGGGAGTTAACATCAAAATTACATTTCTCGGCCATATTGCATAGATCTCACTGTGAAAAGGCTTAAATGGCTTTTTTGACCTAAGTTTGAGGATTGCGCTCAAATCAAATGTCCTAGAACCAAATTTCCACATGTAACTACTAGATTGTGATACAATACACTAATGGGTGAAGTTTGGTTGACTTCTGCGCAGCGGTTTGGGAGTTAACATCAAAATTACATTTCTCGGCCATATCGCATAGATCTCACTGTGAAAAGGCTTAAATGACTTTTTTAATTAAGTTTGATGATTGCGCTCAAACAAAATTTCCTAGAACAAAATTTTCAAATGTAACTACTAGAATGTGATACAATACACTAATGGGTGAAGTTTGGTTTACTTCTGCGCAGCGGTTTGGGAGTTAACATCAAAATTACATTTCTCGGCCATATCGCATAGATCTCACTGTGAAAAGGCTTAAATGGCTTTTTTGACCTAAGTTTAATAATTGCGCTCAAACCAAATGTCCTAGAACGAAATTTTAAAATGTAACTACTAGAATGTGATACAATACACTATTGGGTGAAGTTTGGTTGACTTCTGCGCAGCGGTTTGGGAGTTAACATCAAAATTACATTTCTCGGCCATATCGCATAGATCTCACTGTGAAAAGGCTTAAATGGCTTTTTTGACCTAAGTTTAATGATTGCGCTCAAACCAAATGTCCTCGAACGAAATTTTCAAATGTAACTACTAGAATGTGATACAATACACTATTGGGTGAAGTTTAGTTGACTTCTGCGCAGCGGTTTGGGAGTTAACATCAAAATTACATTTCTCGGCCATATCGCATAGATCTCACTGTGAAAAGGCTTAAATGGCTTTTTTGACCTAAGTTTGAGGATTGCGCTCAAATCAAATGTCCTAGAACCAAATTTCCACATGTAACTACTAGATTGTGATACAATACACTAATGGGTGAAGTTTGGTTTACTTCTGCGCAGCGGTTTGGGAGTTAACATCAAAATTACATTTCTCGGCCATATCGCATAGATCTCACTGTGAAAAGGCTTAAATGGCTTTTTTGACCTAAGTTTAATAATTGCGCTCAAACCAAATGTCCTAGAACGAAATTTTAAAATGTAACTACTAGAATGTGATACAATACACTATTGGGTGAAGTTTGGTTGACTTCTGCGCAGCGGTTTGGGAGTTAACATCAAAATTACATTTCTCGGCCATATCGCATAGATCTCACTGTGAAAAGGCTTAAATGGCTTTTTTGACCTAAGTTTGAGGATTGCGCTCAAATCAAATGTCCTAGAACCAAATTTCCACATGTAACTACTAGATTGTGATACAATACACTAATGGGTGAAGTTTGGTTGACTTCTGCGCAGCGGTTTGGGAGTTAACATCAAAATTACATTTCTCGGCCATATCGCATAGATCTCACTGTGAAAAGGCTTAAATGACTTTTTTAATTAAGTTTGATGATTGCGCTCAAACAAAATTTCCTAGAACAAAATGTTCAAATGTAACTACTAGATTGTGATACAATACACTATTGGGTGAAGTTTGGTTGACTTCTGCGCAGCGGTTTGGGAGTTAACATCAAAATTACATTTCTCGGCCATATCGAATAGATCTCACTGTGAAAAGGCTTAAATGGCTTTTTTGACCTAAGTTTAATGATTGCGCTCAAACCAAATGTCCTAGAACCAAATTTCCACATGTAACTACTAGATTGTGATACAATACACTAATGGGTGAAGTTTGGTTGACTTCTGCGCAGCGGTTTGGGAGTTAACATCAAAATTACATTTCTCGGCCATATCGCATAGATCTCACTGTGAAAAGGCTTAAATGACTTTTTTAATTAAGTTTGATGATTGCGCTCAAACAAAATTTCCTAGAACAAAATTTTCAAATGTAACTACTAGATTGTGATACAATACACTATTGGGTGAAGTTTGGTTGACTTCTGCGCAGCGGTTTGGGAGTTAACATCAAAATTACATTTCTCGGCCATATCGCATAGATCTCACTGTGAAAAGGCTTAAATGACTTTTTTAATTAAGTTTGATGATTGCGTTCAAACAAAATGTCCTAGAACAAAATTTTCAAATGTAACTACTAGATTGTGATACAATACACTATTGGGTGAAGTTTGGTTGACTTCTGCGCAGCGGTTTGGGAGTTAACATCAAAATTACATTTCTCGGCCATATCGCATAGATCTCACTGTGAAAAGGCTTAAATGACTTTTTTTAATTAAGTTTAATGATTGCGCTCAAACCAAATGTCCTAGAACGAAATTTTCAAATGTAACTACTAGAATGTGATACAATACACTATTGGGTGAAGTTTAGTTGACTTCTGCGCAGCGGTTTGGGAGTTAACATCAAAATTACATTTCTCGGCCATATCGCATAGATCTCACTGTGAAAAGGCTTAAATGACTCTTTTAATTAAGTTTAATGATTGCGCTCAAACCAAATCCCCTAGAACGAAATTTTCAAATGTAACTACTAGAATGTGATACAATACACTATTGGGTGAAGTTTGGTTGACTTCTGCGCAGCGGTTTGGGAGTTAACATCAAAATTACATTTCTCGGCCATATCGCATAGATCTCACTGTGAAAAGGCTTAAATGGCTTTTTTGACCTAAGTTTGAGGATTGCGCTCAAATCAAATGTCCTAGAACCAAATTTCCACATGTAACTACTAGATTGTGATACAATACACTAATGGATGAAGTTTGGTTGACTTCTGCGCAGCGGTTTGGGAGTGAACATCAAAATTACATTTCTCGGCCATATCGCATAGATCTCACTGTGAAAAGGCTTAAATGACTTTTTTAATTAAGTTTGATGATTGCGCTCAAACAAAATTTCCTAGAACAAAATTTTCAAATGTAACTACTAGATTGTGATACAATACACTATTGGGTGAAGTTTGGTTGACTTCTGCGCAGCGGTTTGGGAGTTAACATCAAAATTACATTTCTCGGCCATATCGCATAGATCTCACTGTGAAAAGGCTTAAATGACTTTTTTAATTAAGTTTGATGATTGCGCTCAAACAAAATGTCCTAGAACAAAATTTTCAAATGTAACTACTAGATTGTGATACAATACACTATTGGGTGAAGTTTGGTTGACTTCTGCGCAGCGGTTTGGGAGTTAACATCAAAATTACATTTCTCGGGCATATCGCATAGATCTCACTGTGAAAAGGCTTAAATGGCTTTTTTGACCTAAGTTTGAGGATTGCGCTCAAATCAAATGTCCTAGAACCAAATTTCCACATGTAACTACTAGATTGTGATACAATACACTAATGGGTGAAGTTTGGTTGACTTCTGCGCAGCGGTTTGGGAGTTAACATCAAAATTACATTTCTCGGCCATATCGCATAGATCTCACTGTGAAAAGGCTTAAATGACTTTTTTAATTAAGTTTGATGATTGCGCTCAAACAAAATTTCCTAGAACAAAATTTTCAAATGTAACTACTAGATTGTGATACAATACACTATTGGGTGAAGTTTGGTTGACTTCTGCGCAGCGGTTTGGGAGTTAACATCAAAATTACATTTCTCGGCCATATCGCATAGATCTCACTGTGAAAAGGCTTAAATGACTTTTTTAATTAAGTTTGATGATTGCGTTCAAACAAAATGTCCTAGAACAAAATTTTCAAATGTAACTACTAGATTGTGATACAATACACTATTGGGTGAAGTTTGGTTGACTTCTGCGCAGCGGTTTGGGAGTTAACATTAAAATTACATTTCTCGGCCATATCGCATAGATCTCACTGTGAAAAGGCTTAAATGACTTTTTTAAATTAAGTTTAATGATTGCGCTCAAACCAAATGTCCTAGAACGAAATTTTCAAATGTAACTACTAGAATGTGATACAATACACTATTGGGTGAAGTTTAGTTGACTTCTGCGCAGCGGTTTGGGAGTCAACATCAAAATTACATTTCTCGGCCATATCGCATAGATCTCACTGTGAAAAGGCTTAAATGGCTTTTTTGACCTAAGTTTAATGATTGCGCTCAAACCAAATGTCCTAGAACCAAATTTCCACATGTAATTACTAGATTGTGATACAATACACTAATGGGTGAAGTTTGGTTGACTTCTGCGCAGCGGTTTGGGAGTTAACATCAAAATTACATTTCTCGGCCATATCGCATAGATCTCACTGTGAAAAGGCTTAAATGACTTTTTTAATTAAGTTTAATGATTGCGCTCAAACCAAATGTCCTAGAACCAAATTTCCACATGTAATTACTAGATTGTGATACAATACACTAATGGGTGAAGTTTGGTTGACTTCTGCGCAGCGGTTTGGGAGTTAACATCAAAATTACATTTCTCGGCCATATCGCATAGATCTCACTGTGAAAAGGCTTAAATGACTTTTTTAATTAAGTTTAATGATTGCGCTCAAACCAAATGTCCTCGAACGAAATTTTCAAATGTAACTACTAGAATGTGATACAATACACTATTGGGTGAAGTTTAGTTGACTTCTGCGCAGCGGTTTGGGAGTTAACATCAAAATTACATTTCTCGGCCATATCGCATAGATCTCACTGTGAAAAGGCTTAAATGGCTTTTTTGACCTAAGTTTGAGGATTGCGCTCAAATCAAATGTCCTAGAACCAAATTTCCACATGTAACTACTAGATTGTGATACAATACACTAATGGGTGAAGTTTGGTTTACTTCTGCGCAGCGGTTTGGGAGTTAACATCAAAATTACATTTCTCGGCCATATCGCATAGATCTCACTGTGAAAAGGCTTAAATGGCTTTTTTGACCTAAGTTTAATAATTGCGCTCAAACCAAATGTCCTAGAACGAAATTTTAAAATGTAACTACTAGATTGTGATACAATACACTAATGGGTGAAGTTTGGTTGACTTCTGCGCAGCGGTTTGGGAGTTAACATCAAAATTACATTTCTCGGCCATATCGCATAGATCTCACTGTGAAAAGGCTTAAATGACTTTTTTAATTAAGTTTGATGATTGCGCTCAAACAAAATTTCCTAGAACAAAATTTTCAAATGTAACTACTAGATTGTGATACAATACACTATTGGGTGAAGTTTGGTTGACTTCTGCGCAGCGGTTTGGGAGTTAACATCAAAATTACATTTCTCGGCCATATCGCATAGATCTCACTGTGAAAAGGCTTAAATGACTTTTTTAATTAAGTTTGATGATTGCGTTCAAACAAAATGTCCTAGAACAAAATTTTCAAATGTAACTACTAGATTGTGATACAATACACTATTGGGTGAAGTTTGGTTGACTTCTGCGCAGCGGTTTGGGAGTTAACATCAAAATTACATTTCTCGGCCATATCGCATAGATCTCACTGTAAAAAAGGCTTAAATGACTTTTTTTAATTAAGTTTAATGATTGCGCTCAAACCAAATGTCCTAGAACGAAATTTTCAAATGTAACTACTAGAATGTGATACAATACACTATTGGGTGAAGTTTAGTTGACTTCTGCGCAGCGGTTTGGGAGTTAACATCAAAATTACATTTCTCGGCCATATCGCATAGATCTCACTGTGAAAAGGATTAAATGGCTTTTTTGACCTAAGTTTAATGATTGCGCTCAAACCAAATGTCCTAGAACAAAATTTTCAAATGTAACTACTAGAATGTGATACAATACACTATTGGGTGAAGTTTGGTTGACTTCTGCGCAGCGGTTTGGGAGTTAACATCAAAATTACATTTCTCGGCCATATCGCATAGATCTCACTGTGAAAAGACTTAAATGGCTTTTTTGACCTAAGTTTGAGGATTGCGCTCAAATCAAATGTCCTAGAACCAAATTTCCACATGTAACTACTAGATTGTGATACAATACACTAATGGGTGAAGTTTGGTTGACTTCTGCGCAGCGGTTTGGGAGTTAACATCAAAATTACATTTCTCGGCCATATCGCATAGATCTCACTGTGAAAAGGCTTAAATGACTTTTTTACTTAAGTTTGATGATTGCGCTCAAACAAAATTTCCTAGAACAAAATTTTCAAATGTAACTACTAGATTGTGATACAATACACTATTGGGTGAAGTTTGGTTGACTTCTGCGCAGCGGTTTGGGAGTTAACATCAAAATTACATTTCTCGGCCATATCGCATAGATCTCACTGTGAAAAGGCTTAAATGACTTTTTTTAATTAAGTTTAATGATTGCGCTCAAACCAAATGTCCTAGAACGAAATTTTCAAATGTAACTACTAGAATGTGATACAATACACTATTGGGTGAAGTTTAGTTGACTTCTGCGCAGCGGTTTGGGAGTTAACATCAAAATTACATTTCTAGGCCATATCGCATAGATCTCACTGTGAAAAGGCTTAAATGGCTTTTTTGACCTAAGTTTAATGATTGCGCTCAAACCAAATGTCCTAGAACAAAATTTTCAAATGTAACTACTAGAATGTGATACAATACACTTTTGGGTGAAGTTTGGTTGACTTCTGCGCAGCGGTTTGGGAGTTAACATCAAAATTACATTTCTCGGCCATATTGCATAGATCTCACTGTGAAAAGGCTTAAATGGCTTTTTTGACCTAAGTTTGAGGATTGCGCTCAAATCAAATGTCCTAGAACCAAATTTCCACATGTAACTACTAGATTGTGATACAATACACTAATGGGTGAAGTTTGGTTGACTTCTGCGCAGCGGTTTGGGAGTTAACATCAAAATTACATTTCTCGGCCATATCGCATAGATCTCACTGTGAAAAGGCTTAAATGACTTTTTTAATTAAGTTTGATGATTGCGCTCAAACAAAATTTCCTAGAACAAAATTTTCAAATGTAACTACTAGAATGTGATACAATACACTATTGGGTGAAGTTTGGTTGACTTCTGCGCAGCGGTTTGGGAGTTAACATCAAAATTACATTTCTCGGCCATATCGCATAGATCTCACTGTGAAAAGGCTTAAATGACTTTTTTAATTAAGTTTGATGATTGCGTTCAAACAAAATGTCCTAGAACAAAATTTTCAAATGTAACTACTAGATTGTGATACAATACACTATTGGGTGAAGTTTGGTTGACTTCTGCGCAGCGGTTTGGGAGTTAACATCAAAATTACATTTCTCGGCCATATCGCATAGATCTCACTGTGAAAAGGCTTAAATGGCTTTTTTGACCTAAGTTTGAGGATTGCGCTCAAATCAAATGTCCTAGAACCAAATTTCCACATGTAACTACTAGATTGTGATACAATACACTAATGGGTGAAGTTTGGTTTACTTCTGCGCAGCGGTTTGGGAGTTAACATCAAAATTACATTTCTCGGCCATATCGCATAGATCTCACTGTGAAAAGGCTTAAATGGCTTTTTTGACCTAAGTTTGAGGATTGCGCTCAAACAAAATGTCCTAGAACAAAATTTTCAAATGTAACTACTAGATTGTGATACAATACACTATTGGGTGAAGTTTGGTTGACTTCTGCGCAGCGGTTTGGGAGTTAACATCTAAATTACATTTCTCGGCCATATCGCATAGATCTCACTGTGAAAAGGCTTAAATGGCTTTTTTGACCTAAGTTTGAGGATTGCGTTCAAATCAAATGTCCTAGAACCAAATTTCTACATGTAACTACTAGATTGTGATACAATACACTAATGGGTGAAGTTTGGTTGACTTCTGCGCAGCGGTTTGGGAGTTAACATCAAAATTACATTTCTCGGCCATATCGCATAGATCTCACTGTGAAAAGGCTTAAATGACTTTTTTAATTAAGTTTAATGATTGCGCTCAAACAAAATGTCCTAGAACAAAATTTTCAAATGTAACTACTAGATTGTGATACAATACACTATTGGGTGAAGTTTGGTTGACTTCTGCGCAGCGGTTTGGGAGTTAACATCAAAATTACATTTCTCGGCCATATCGCATAGATCTCACTGTGAAAAGGCTTAAATGGCTTTTTTGACCTAAGTTTGAGGATTGCGCTCAAATCAAATGTCCTAGAACCAAATTTCCACATGTAACTACTAGATTGTGATACAATACACTAATGGGTGAAGTTTGGTTTTATTTCTGCGCAGCGGTTTGGGAGTTAACATCAAAATTACATTTCTCGGCCATATCGCATAGATCTCACTGTGAAAAGGCTTAAATGGCTTTTTTGACCTAAGTTTAATGATTGCGCTCAAACCAAATGTCCTAGAACGAAATTTTCAAATGTAACTACTAGAATGTGATACATTACACTATTGGGTGAAGTTTGGTTGACTTCTGCGCAGCGGTTTGGAAGTTAACATCAAAATTACATTTCTCGGCCATATCGCATAGATCTCACTGTGAAAAGGCTTAAATGGCTTTTCTGACCTAAGTTTGAGGATTGCGCTCAAACAAAATGTCCTAGAACAAAATTTTCAAATATAACTACTAGATTGTGATACAATACACTAATGGGTGAAGTTTGGTTTACTTCTGCGCAGCGGTTTGGGAGTTAACATCAAAATTACATTTCTCGGCCATATCGCATAGATCTCACTGTGAAAAGGCTTAAATGGCTTTTTTGACCTAAGTTTAATAATTGCGCTCAAACCAAATGTCCTAGAACGAAATTTTAAAATGTAACTACTAGAATGTGATACAATACACTATTGGGTGAAGTTTGGTTGTCTTCTGCGCAGCGGTTTGGGAGTTAACATCAAAATTACATTTCTCGGCCATATCGCATAGATCTCACTGTGAAAAGGCTTAAATGGCTTTTTTGACCTAAGTTTAATGATTGCGCTCAAACCAAATGTCCTCGAACGAAATTTTCAAATGTAACTACTAGAATGTGATACAATACACTATTGGGTGAAGTTTAGTTGACTTCTGCGCAGCGGTTTGGGAGTTAACATCAAAATTACATTTCTCGGCCATATCGCATAGATCTCACTGTGAAAAGGCTTAAATGGCTTTTTTGACCTAAGTTTGAGGATTGCGCTCAAATCAAATGTCCTAGAACCAAATTTCCACATGTAACTACTAGATTGTGATACAATACACTAATGGGTGAAGTTTGGTTTACTTCTGCGCAGCGGTTTGGGAGTTAACATCAAAATTACATTTCTCGGCCATATCGCATAGATCTCACTGTGAAAAGGCTTAAATGGCTTTTTTGACCTAAGTTTAATAATTGCGCTCAAACCAAATGTCCTAGAACGAAATTTTAAAATGTAACTACTAGATTGTGATACAATACACTAATGGGTGAAGTTTGGTAGACTTCTGCGCAGCGGTTTGGGAGTTAACATCAAAATTACATTTCTCGGCCATATCGCATAGATCTCACTGTGAAAAGGCTTAAATGACTTTTTTAATTAAGTTTGATGATTGCGCTCAAACAAAATTTCCTAGAACAAAATGTTCAAATGTAACTACTAGATTGTGATACAATACACTATTGGGTGAAGTTTGGTTGACTTCTGCGCAGCGGTTTGGGAGTTAACATCAAAATTACATTTCTCGGCCATATCGAATAGATCTCACTGTGAAAAGGCTTAAATGGCTTTTTTGACCTAAGTTTAATGATTGCGCTCAAACCAAATGTCCTAGAACCAAATTTCCACATGTAACTACTAGATTGTGATACAATACACTAATGGGTGAAGTTTGGTTGACTTCTGCGCAGCGGTTTGGGAGTTAACATCAAAATTACATTTCTCGGCCATATCGCATAGATCTCACTGTGAAAAGGCTTAAATGACTTTTTTAATTAAGTTTGATGATTGCGCTCAAACAAAATTTCCTAGAACAAAATTTTCAAATGTAACTACTAGATTGTGATACAATACACTATTGGGTGAAGTTTGGTTGACTTCTGCGCAGCGGTTTGGGAGTTAACATCAAAATTACATTTCTCGGCCATATCGCATAGATCTCACTGTGAAAAGGCTTAAATGACTTTTTTAATTAAGTTTGATGATTGCGTTCAAACAAAATGTCCTAGAACAAAATTTTCAAATGTAACTACTAGATTGTGATACAATACACTATTGGGTGAAGTTTGGTTGACTTCTGCGCAGCGGTTTGGGAGTTAACATCAAAATTACATTTCTCGGCCATATCGCATAGATCTCACTGTGAAAAGGCTTAAATGACTTTTTTTAATTAAGTTTAATGATTGCGCTCAAACCAAATGTCCTAGAACGAAATTTTCAAATGTAACTACTAGAATGTGATACAATACACTATTGGGTGAAGTTTAGTTGACTTCTGCGCAGCGGTTTGGGAGTTAACATCAAAATTACATTTCTCGGCCATATCGCATAGATCTCACTGTGAAAAGGCTTAAATGACTCTTTTAATTAAGTTTAATGATTGCGCTCAAACCAAATCCCCTAGAACGAAATTTTCAAATGTAACTACTAGAATGTGATACAATACACTATTGGGTGAAGTTTGGTTGACTTCTGCGCAGCGGTTTGGGAGTTAACATCAAAATTACATTTCTCGGCCATATCGCATAGATCTCACTGTGAAAAGGCTTAAATGGCTTTTTTGACCTAAGTTTGAGGATTGCGCTCAAATCAAATGTCCTAGAACCAAATTTCCACATGTAACTACTAGATTGTGATACAATACACTAATGGATGAAGTTTGGTTGACTTCTGCGCAGCGGTTTGGGAGTGAACATCAAAATTACATTTCTCGGCCATATCGCATAGATCTCACTGTGAAAAGGCTTAAATGACTTTTTTAATTAAGTTTGATGATTGCGCTCAAACAAAATTTCCTAGAACAAAATTTTCAAATGTAACTACTAGATTGTGATACAATACACTATTGGGTGAAGTTTGGTTGACTTCTGCGCAGCGGTTTGGGAGTTAACATCAAAATTACATTTCTCGGCCATATCGCATAGATCTCACTGTGAAAAGGCTTAAATGACTTTTTTAATTAAGTTTGATGATTGCGCTCAAACAAAATGTCCTAGAACAAAATTTTCAAATGTAACTACTAGATTGTGATACAATACACTATTGGGTGAAGTTTGGTTGACTTCTGCGCAGCGGTTTGGGAGTTAACATCAAAATTACATTTCTCGGCCATATCGCATAGATCTCACTGTGAAAAGGCTTAAATGGCTTTTTTGACCTAAGTTTGAGGATTGCGCTCAAATCAAATGTCCTAGAACCAAATTTCCACATGTAACTACTAGATTGTGATACAATACACTAATGGGTGAAGTTTGGTTGACTTCTGCGCAGCGGTTTGGGAGTTAACATCAAAATTACATTTCTCGGCCATATCGCATAGATCTCACTGTGAAAAGGCTTAAATGACTTTTTTAATTAAGTTTGATGATTGCGCTCAAACAAAATTTCCTAGAACAAAATTTTCAAATGTAACTACTAGATTGTGATACAATACACTATTGGGTGAAGTTTGGTTGACTTCTGCGCAGCGGTTTGGGAGTTAACATCAAAATTACATTTCTCGGCCATATCGCATAGATCTCACTGTGAAAAGGCTTAAATGGCTTTTTTGACCTAAGTTTAATAATTGCGCTCAAACCAAATGTCCTAGAACGAAATTTTAAAATGTAACTACTAGAATGTGATACAATACACTATTGGGTGAAGTTTGGTTGACTTCTGCGCAGCGGTTTGGGAGTTAACATCAAAATTACATTTCTCGGCCATATCGCATAGATCTCACTGTGAAAAGGCTTAAATGGCTTTTTTGACCTAAGTTTGAGGATTGCGCTCAAATCAAATGTCCTAGAACCAAATTTCCACATGTAATTACTAGATTGTGATACAATACACTAATGGGTGAAGTTTGGTTGACTTCTGCGCAGCGGTTTGGGAGTTAACATCAAAATTACATTTCTCGGCCATATCGCATAGATCTCACTGTGAAAAGGCTTAAATGACTTTTTTAATTAAGTTTAATGATTGCGCTCAAACCAAATGTCCTCGAACGAAATTTTCAAATGTAACTACTAGAATGTGATACAATACACTATTGGGTGAAGTTTAGTTGACTTCTGCGCAGCGGTTTGGGAGTTAACATCAAAATTACATTTCTCGGCCATATCGCATAGATCTCACTGTGAAAAGGCTTAAATGGCTTTTTTGACCTAAGTTTGAGGATTGCGCTCAAATCAAATGTCCTAGAACCAAATTTCCACATGTAACTACTAGATTGTGATACAATACACTAATGGGTGAAGTTTGGTTGACTTCTGCGCAGCGGTTTGGGAGTTAACATCAAAATTACATTTCTCGGCCATATCGCATAGATCTCACTGTGAAAAGGCTTAAATGGCTTTTTTGACCTAAGTTTAATAATTGCGCTCAAACCAAATGTCCTAGAACGAAATTTTAAAATGTAACTACTAGAATGTGATACAATACACTATTGGGTGAAGTTTGGTTGACTTCTGCGCAGCGGTTTGGGAGTTAACATCAAAATTACATTTCTCGGCCATATCGCATAGATCTCACTGTGAAAAGGCTTAAATGGCTTTTTTGACCTAAGTTTGAGGATTGCGCTCAAATCAAATGTCCTAGAACCAAATTTCCACATGTAACTACTAGATTGTGATACAATACACTAATGGGTGAAGTTTGGTTTTATTTCTGCGCAGCGGTTTGGGAGTTAACATCAAAATTACATTTCTCGGCCATATCGCATAGATCTCACTGTGAAAAGGCTTAAATGGCTTTTTTGACCTAAGTTTAATGATTGCGCTCAAACCAAATGTCCTAGAACGAAATTTTCAAATGTAACTACTAGAATGTGATACATTACACTATTGGGTGAAGTTTGGTTGACTTCTGCGCAGCGGTTTGGAAGTTAACATCAAAATTACATTTCTCGGCCATATCGCATAGATCTCACTGTGAAAAGGCTTAAATGGCTTTTTTGACCTAAGTTTGAGGATTGCGCTCAAACAAAATGTCCTAGAACAAAATTTTCAAATATAACTACTAGATTGTGATACAATACACTAATGGGTGAAGTTTGGTTTACTTCTGCGCAGCGGTTTGGGAGTTAACATCAAAATTACATTTCTCGGCCATATCGCATAGATCTCACTGTGAAAAGGCTTAAATGGCTTTTTTGACCTAAGTTTAATAATTGCGCTCAAACCAAATGTCCTAGAACGAAATTTTAAAATGTAACTACTAGAATGTGATACAATACACTATTGGGTGAAGTTTGGTTGACTTCTGCGCAGCGGTTTGGGAGTTAACATCAAAATTACATTTCTCGGCCATATCGCATAGATCTCACTGTGAAAAGGCTTAAATGGCTTTTTTGACCTAAGTTTAATAATTGCGCTCAAACCAAATGTCCTAGAACAAAATTTTCAAATGTAACTACTAGATTGTGATACAATACACTATTGGGTGAAGTTTGGTTGACTTCTGCGCAGCGGTTTGGGAGTTAACATCTAAATTACATTTCTCGGCCATATCGCATAGATCTCACTGTGAAAAGGCTTAAATGGCTTTTTTGACCTAAGTTTGAGGATTGCGTTCAAATCAAATGTCCTAGAACCAAATTTCTACATGTAACTACTAGATTGTGATACAATACACTAATGGGTGAAGTTTGGTTGACTTCTGCGCAGCGGTTTGGGAGTTAACATCAAAATTACATTTCTCGGCCATATCGCATAGATCTCACTGTGAAAAGGCTTAAATGACTTTTTTAATTAAGTTTAATGATTGCGCTCAAACAAAATGTCCTAGAACAAAATTTTCAAATGTAACTACTAGATTGTGATACAATACACTATTGGGTGAAGTTTGGTTGACTTCTGCGCAGCGGTTTGGGAGTTAACATCAAAATTACATTTCTCGGCCATATCGCATAGATCTCACTGTGAAAAGGCTTAAATGGCTTTTTTGACCTAAGTTTGAGGATTGCGCTCAAATCAAATGTCCTAGAACCAAATTTCCACATGTAACTACTAGATTGTGATACAATACACTAATGGGTGAAGTTTGGTTTTATTTCTGCGCAGCGGTTTGGGAGTTAACATCAAAATTACATTTCTCGGCCATATCGCATAGATCTCACTGTGAAAAGGCTTAAATGGCTTTTTTGACCTAAGTTTAATGATTGCGCTCAAACCAAATGTCCTAGAACGAAATTTTCAAATGTAACTACTAGAATGTGATACATTACACTATTGGGTGAAGTTTGGTTGACTTCTGCGCAGCGGTTTGGAAGTTAACATCAAAATTACATTTCTCGGCCATATCGCATAGATCTCACTGTGAAAAGGCTTAAATGGCTTTTTTGACCTAAGTTTGAGGATTGCGCTCAAACAAAATGTCCTAGAACAAAATTTTCAAATATAACTACTAGATTGTGATACAATACACTAATGGGTGAAGTTTGGTTTACTTCTGCGCAGCGGTTTGGGAGTTAACATCAAAATTACATTTCTCGGCCATATCGCATAGATCTCACTGTGAAAAGGCTTAAATGGCTTTTTTGACCTAAGTTTAATAATTGCGCTCAAACCAAATGTCCTAGAACGAAATTTTCAAATGTAACTACTAGAATGTGATACAATACACTATTGGGTGAAGTTTGGTTGTCTTCTGCGCAGCGGTTTGGGAGTTAACATCAAAATTACATTTCTCGGCCATATCGCATAGATCTCACTGTGAAAAGGCTTAAATGGCTTTTTTGACCTAAGTTTAATGATTGCGCTCAAACCAAATGTCCTCGAACGAAATTTTCAAATGTAACTACTAGAATGTGATACAATACACTATTGGGTGAAGTTTAGTTGACTTCTGCGCAGCGGTTTGGGAGTTAACATCAAAATTACATTTCTCGGCCATATCGCATAGATCTCACTGTGAAAAGGCTTAAATGGCTTTTTTGACCTAAGTTTGAGGATTGCGCTCAAATCAAATGTCCTAGAACCAAATTTCCACATGTAACTACTAGATTGTGATACAATACACTAATGGGTGAAGTTTGGTTTACTTCTGCGCAGCGGTTTGGGAGTTAACATCAAAATTACATTTCTCGGCCATATCGCATAGATCTCACTGTGAAAAGGCTTAAATGGCTTTTTTGACCTAAGTTTAATAATTGCGCTCAAACCAAATGTCCTAGAACGAAATTTTAAAATGTAACTACTAGAATGTGATACAATACACTATTGGGTGAAGTTTGGTTGACTTCTGCGCAGCGGTTTGGGAGTTAACATCAAAATTACATTTCTCGGCCATATCGCATAGATCTCACTGTGAAAAGGCTTAAATGGCTTTTTTGACCTAAGTTTGAGGATTGCGCTCAAATCAAATGTCCTAGAACCAAATTTCCACATGTAACTACTAGATTGTGATACAATACACTAATGGGTGAAGTTTGGTTGACTTCTGCGCAGCGGTTTGGGAGTTAACATCAAAATTACATTTCTCGGCCATATCGCATAGATCTCACTGTGAAAAGGCTTAAATGACTTTTTTAATTAAGTTTGATGATTGCGCTCAAACAAAATTTCCTAGAACAAAATGTTCAAATGTAACTACTAGATTGTGATACAATACACTATTGGGTGAAGTTTGGTTGACTTCTGCGCAGCGGTTTGGGAGTTAACATCAAAATTACATTTCTCGGCCATATCGAATAGATCTCACTGTGAAAAGGCTTAAATGGCTTTTTTGACCTAAGTTTAATGATTGCGCTCAAACCAAATGTCCTAGAACCAAATTTCCACATGTAACTACTAGATTGTGATACAATACACTAATGGGTGAAGTTTGGTTGACTTCTGCGCAGCGGTTTGGGAGTTAACATCAAAATTACATTTCTCGGCCATATCGCATAGATCTCACTGTGAAAAGGCTTAAATGACTTTTTTAATTAAGTTTGATGATTGCGCTCAAACAAAATTTCCTAGAACAAAATTTTCAAATGTAACTACTAGATTGTGATACAATACACTATTGGGTGAAGTTTGGTTGACTTCTGCGCAGCGGTTTGGGAGTTAACATCAAAATTACATTTCTCGGCCATATCGCATAGATCTCACTGTGAAAAGGCTTAAATGACTTTTTTAATTAAGTTTGATGATTGCGTTCAAACAAAATGTCCTAGAACAAAATTTTCAAATGTAACTACTAGATTGTGATACAATACACTATTGGGTGAAGTTTGGTTGACTTCTGCGCAGCGGTTTGGGAGTTAACATCAAAATTACATTTCTCGGCCATATCGCATAGATCTCACTGTGAAAAGGCTTAAATGACTTTTTTTAATTAAGTTTAATGATTGCGCTCAAACCAAATGTCCTAGAACGAAATTTTCAAATGTAACTACTAGAATGTGATACAATACACTATTGGGTGAAGTTTAGTTGACTTCTGCGCAGCGGTTTGGGAGTTAACATCAAAATTACATTTCTCGGCCATATCGCATAGATCTCACTGTGAAAAGGCTTAAATGACTCTTTTAATTAAGTTTAATGATTGCGCTCAAACCAAATCCCCTAGAACGAAATTTTCAAATGTAACTACTAGAATGTGATACAATACACTATTGGGTGAAGTTTGGTTGACTTCTGCGCAGCGGTTTGGGAGTTAACATCAAAATTACATTTCTCGGCCATATCGCATAGATCTCACTGTGAAAAGGCTTAAATGGCTTTTTTGACCTAAGTTTGAGGATTGCGCTCAAATCAAATGTCCTAGAACCAAATTTCCACATGTAACTACTAGATTGTGATACAATACACTAATGGATGAAGTTTGGTTGACTTCTGCGCAGCGGTTTGGGAGTGAACATCAAAATTACATTTCTCGGCCATATCGCATAGATCTCACTGTGAAAAGGCTTAAATGACTTTTTTAATTAAGTTTGATGATTGCGCTCAAACAAAATTTCCTAGAACAAAATTTTCAAATGTAACTACTAGATTGTGATACAATACACTATTGGGTGAAGTTTGGTTGACTTCTGCGCAGCGGTTTGGGAGTTAACATCAAAATTACATTTCTCGGCCATATCGCATAGATCTCACTGTGAAAAGGCTTAAATGACTTTTTTAATTAAGTTTGATGATTGCGCTCAAACAAAATGTCCTAGAACAAAATTTTCAAATGTAACTACTAGATTGTGATACAATACACTATTGGGTGAAGTTTGGTTGACTTCTGCGCAGCGGTTTGGGAGTTAACATCAAAATTACATTTCTCGGCCATATCGCATAGATCTCACTGTGAAAAGGCTTAAATGGCTTTTTTGACCTAAGTTTGAGGATTGCGCTCAAATCAAATGTCCTAGAACCAAATTTCCACATGTAACTACTAGATTGTGATACAATACACTAATGGGTGAAGTTTGGTTGACTTCTGCGCAGCGGTTTGGGAGTTAACATCAAAATTACATTTCTCGGCCATATCGCATAGATCTCACTGTGAAAAGGCTTAAATGACTTTTTTAATTAAGTTTGATGATTGCGCTCAAACAAAATTTCCTAGAACAAAATTTTCAAATGTAACTACTAGATTGTGATACAATACACTATTGGGTGAAGTTTGGTTGACTTCTGCGCAGCGGTTTGGGAGTTAACATCAAAATTACATTTCTCGGCCATATCGCATAGATCTCACTGTGAAAAGGCTTAAATGGCTTTTTTGACCTAAGTTTAATAATTGCGCTCAAACCAAATGTCCTAGAACGAAATTTTAAAATGTAACTACTAGAATGTGATACAATACACTATTGGGTGAAGTTTGGTTGACTTCTGCGCAGCGGTTTGGGAGTTAACATCAAAATTACATTTCTCGGCCATATCGCATAGATCTCACTGTGAAAAGGCTTAAATGGCTTTTTTGACCTAAGTTTGAGGATTGCGCTCAAATCAAATGTCCTAGAACCAAATTTCCACATGTAATTACTAGATTGTGATACAATACACTAATGGGTGAAGTTTGGTTGACTTCTGCGCAGCGGTTTGGGAGTTAACATCAAAATTACATTTCTCGGCCATATCGCATAGATCTCACTGTGAAAAGGCTTAAATGACTTTTTTAATTAAGTTTAATGATTGCGCTCAAACCAAATGTCCTCGAACGAAATTTTCAAATGTAACTACTAGAATGTGATACAATACACTATTGGGTGAAGTTTAGTTGACTTCTGCGCAGCGGTTTGGGAGTTAACATCAAAATTACATTTCTCGGCCATATCGCATAGATCTCACTGTGAAAAGGCTTAAATGGCTTTTTTGACCTAAGTTTGAGGATTGCGCTCAAATCAAATGTCCTAGAACCAAATTTCCACATGTAACTACTAGATTGTGATACAATACACTAATGGGTGAAGTTTGGTTGACTTCTGCGCAGCGGTTTGGGAGTTAACATCAAAATTACATTTCTCGGCCATATCGCATAGATCTCACTGTGAAAAGGCTTAAATGGCTTTTTTGACCTAAGTTTAATAATTGCGCTCAAACCAAATGTCCTAGAACGAAATTTTAAAATGTAACTACTAGAATGTGATACAATACACTATTGGGTGAAGTTTGGTTGACTTCTGCGCAGCGGTTTGGGAGTTAACATCAAAATTACATTTCTCGGCCATATCGCATAGATCTCACTGTGAAAAGGCTTAAATGGCTTTTTTGACCTAAGTTTGAGGATTGCGCTCAAATCAAATGTCCTAGAACCAAATTTCCACATGTAACTACTAGATTGTGATACAATACACTAATGGGTGAAGTTTGGTTTTATTTCTGCGCAGCGGTTTGGGAGTTAACATCAAAATTACATTTCTCGGCCATATCGCATAGATCTCACTGTGAAAAGGCTTAAATGGCTTTTTTGACCTAAGTTTAATGATTGCGCTCAAACCAAATGTCCTAGAACGAAATTTTCAAATGTAACTACTAGAATGTGATACATTACACTATTGGGTGAAGTTTGGTTGACTTCTGCGCAGCGGTTTGGAAGTTAACATCAAAATTACATTTCTCGGCCATATCGCATAGATCTCACTGTGAAAAGGCTTAAATGGCTTTTTTGACCTAAGTTTGAGGATTGCGCTCAAACAAAATGTCCTAGAACAAAATTTTCAAATATAACTACTAGATTGTGATACAATACACTAATGGGTGAAGTTTGGTTTACTTCTGCGCAGCGGTTTGGGAGTTAACATCAAAATTACATTTCTCGGCCATATCGCATAGATCTCACTGTGAAAAGGCTTAAATGGCTTTTTTGACCTAAGTTTAATAATTGCGCTCAAACCAAATGTCCTAGAACGAAATTTTAAAATGTAACTACTAGAATGTGATACAATACACTATTGGGTGAAGTTTGGTTGACTTCTGCGCAGCGGTTTGGGAGTTAACATCAAAATTACATTTCTCGGCCATATCGCATAGATCTCACTGTGAAAAGGCTTAAATGGCTTTTTTGACCTAAGTTTGAGGATTGCGCTCAAATCAAATGTCCTAGAACCAAATTTCCACATGTAACTACTAGATTGTGATACAATACACTATTGGGTGAAGTTTGGTTGACTTCTGCGCAGCGGTTTGGGAGTTAACATCAAAATTACATTTCTCGGCCATATCGCATAGATCTCACTGTGAAAAGGCTTAAATGGCTTTTTTGACCTAAGTTTGAGGATTGCGCTCAAATCAAATGTCCTAGAACCAAATTTCCACATGTAACTACTAGATTGTGATACAATACACTAATGGATGAAGTTTGGTTGACTTCTGCGCAGCGGTTTGGGAGTGAACATCAAAATTACATTTCTCGGCCATATCGCATAGATCTCACTGTGAAAAGGCTTAAATGACTTTTTTAATTAAGTTTGATGATTGCGCTCAAACAAAATTTCCTAGAACAAAATTTTCAAATGTAACTACTAGATTGTGATACAATACACTATTGGGTGAAGTTTGGTTGACTTCTGCGCAGCGGTTTGGGAGTTAACATCAAAATTACATTTCTCGGCCATATCGCATAGATCTCACTGTGAAAAGGCTTAAATGACTTTTTTAATTAAGTTTGATGATTGCGCTCAAACAAAATGTCCTAGAACAAAATTTTCAAATGTAACTACTAGATTGTGATACAATACACTATTGGGTGAAGTTTGGTTGACTTCTGCGCAGCGGTTTGGGAGTTAACATCAAAATTACATTTCTCGGCCATATCGCATAGATCTCACTGTGAAAAGGCTTAAATGGCTTTTTTGACCTAAGTTTGAGGATTGCGCTCAAATCAAATGTCCAATAACCAAATTTCCACATGTAACTACTAGATTGTGATACAATACACTAATGGGTGAAGTTTGGTTGACTTCTGCGCAGCGGTTTGGGAGTTAACATCAAAATTACATTTCTCGGCCATATCGCATAGATCTCACTGTGAAAAGGCTTAAATGACTTTTTTAATTAAGTTTAATGATTGCGCTCAAACCAAATCCCCTAGAACGAAATTTTCAAATGTAACTACTAGAATGTGATACAATACACTATTGGGTGAAGTTTGGTTGACTTCTGCGCAGCGGTTTGGGAGTTAACATCAAAATTACATTTCTCGGCCATATCGCATAGATCTCACTGTGAAAAGGCTTAAATGGCTTTTTTGACCTAAGTTTGAGGATTGCGCTCAAATCAAATGTCCTAGAACCAAATTTCCACATGTAACTACTAGATTGTGATACAATACACTATTGGGTGAAGTTTGGTTGACTTCTGCGCAGCGGTTTGGGAGTTAACATCAAAATTACATTTCTCGGCCATATCGCATAGATCTCACTGTGAAAAGACAAATGACTTTTTTAATTAAGTTTGATGATTGCGTTCAAACAAAATGTCCTAGAACAAAATTTTCAAATGTAACTACTAGATTGTGATACAATACACTATTGGGTGAAGTTTGGTTGACTTCTGCGCAGCGGTTTGGGAGTTAACATCAAAATTACATTTCTCGGCCATATCGCATAGATCTCACTGTGAAAAGGCTTAAATGACTTTTTTTAATTAAGTTTAATGATTGCGCTCAAACCAAATGTCCTAGAACGAAATTTTCAAATGTAACTACTAGAATGTGATACAATACACTATTGGGTGAAGTTTAGTTGACTTCTGCGCAGCGGTTTGGGAGTTAACATCAAAATTACATTTCTCGGCCATATCGCATAGATCTCACTGTGAAAAGGCTTAAATGACTCTTTTAATTAAGTTTAATGATTGCGCTCAAACCAAATCCCCTAGAACGAAATTTTCAAATGTAACTACTAGAATGTGATACAATACACTATTGGGTGAAGTTTGGTTGACTTCTGCGCAGCGGTTTGGGAGTTAACATCAAAATTACATTTCTCGGCCATATCGCATAGATCTCACTGTGAAAAGGCTTAAATGGCTTTTTTGACCTAAGTTTGAGGATTGCGCTCAAATCAAATGTCCTAGAACCAAATTTCCACATGTAACTACTAGATTGTGATACAATACACTAATGGATGAAGTTTGGTTGACTTCTGCGCAGCGGTTTGGGAGTGAACATCAAAATTACATTTCTCGGCCATATCGCATAGATCTCACTGTGAAAAGGCTTAAATGACTTTTTTAATTAAGTTTGATGATTGCGCTCAAACAAAATTTCCTAGAACAAAATTTTCAAATGTAACTACTAGATTGTGATACAATACACTATTGGGTGAAGTTTGGTTGACTTCTGCGCAGCGGTTTGGGAGTTAACATCAAAATTACATTTCTCGGCCATATCGCATAGATCTCACTGTGAAAAGGCTTAAATGACTTTTTTAATTAAGTTTGATGATTGCGCTCAAACAAAATGTCCTAGAACAAAATTTTCAAATGTAACTACTAGATTGTGATACAATACACTATTGGGTGAAGTTTGGTTGACTTCTGCGCAGCGGTTTGGGAGTTAACATCAAAATTACATTTCTCGGCCATATCGCATAGATCTCACTGTGAAAAGGCTTAAATGGCTTTTTTGACCTAAGTTTGAGGATTGCGCTCAAATCAAATGTCCTAGAACCAAATTTCCACATGTAACTACTAGATTGTGATACAATACACTAATGGGTGAAGTTTGGTTGACTTCTGCGCAGCGGTTTGGGAGTTAACATCAAAATTACATTTCTCGGCCATATCGCATAGATCTCACTGTGAAAAGGCTTAAATGACTTTTTTAATTAAGTTTAATGATTGCGCTCAAACAAAATTTCCTAGAACAAAATTTTCAAATGTAATTACTAGATTGTGATACAATACACTATTGGGTGAAGTTTGGTTGACTTCTGCGCAGCGGTTTGGGAGTTAACATCAAAATTACATTTCTCGGCCATATCGCATAGATCTCACTGTGAAAAGGCTTAAATGACTTTTTTAATTAAGTTTGATGATTGCGTTCAAACAAAATGTCCTAGAACAAAATTTTCAAATGTAACTACTAGATTGTGATACAATACACTATTGGGTGAAGTTTGGTTGACTTCTGCGCAGCGGTTTGGGAGTTAACATCAAAATTACATTTCTCGGCCATATCGCATAGATCTCACTGTGAAAAGGCTTAAATGGCTTTTTTGACCTAAGTTTGAGGATTGCGCTCAAATCAAATGTCCTAGAACCAAATTTCCACATGTAATTACTAGATTGTGATACAATACACTAATGGGTGAAGTTTGGTTGACTTCTGCGCAGCGGTTTGGGAGTTAACATCAAAATTACATTTCTCGGCCATATCGCATAGATCTCACTGTGAAAAGGCTTAAATGACTTTTTTAATTAAGTTTAATGATTGCGCTCAAACCAAATGTCCTCGAACGAAATTTTCAAATGTAACTACTAGAATGTGATACAATACACTATTGGGTGAAGTTTAGTTGACTTCTGCGCAGCGGTTTGGGAGTTAACATCAAAATTACATTTCTCGGCCATATCGCATAGATCTCACTGTGAAAAGGCTTAAATGGCTTTTTTGACCTAAGTTTGAGGATTGCGCTCAAATCAAATGTCCTAGAACCAAATTTCCACATGTAACTACTAGATTGTGATACAATACACTAATGGGTGAAGTTTGGTTGACTTCTGCGCAGCGGTTTGGGAGTTAACATCAAAATTACATTTCTCGGCCATATCGCATAGATCTCACTGTGAAAAGGCTTAAATGGCTTTTTTGACCTAAGTTTAATAATTGCGCTCAAACCAAATGTCCTAGAACGAAATTTTAAAATGTAACTACTAGAATGTGATACAATACACTATTGGGTGAAGTTTGGTTGACTTCTGCGCAGCGGTTTGGGAGTTAACATCAAAATTACATTTCTCGGCCATATCGCATAGATCTCACTGTGAAAAGGCTTAAATGGCTTTTTTGACCTAAGTTTGAGGATTGCGCTCAAATCAAATGTCCTAGAACCAAATTTCCACATGTAACTACTAGATTGTGATACAATACACTAATAGGTGAAGTTTGGTTGACTTCTGCGCAGCGGTTTGGGAGTTAACATCAAAATTACATTTCTCGGCCATATCGCATAGATCTCACTGTGAAAAAGCTTAAATGACTTTTTTAATTAAGTTTGATGATTGCGCTCAAACAAAATTTCCTAGAACAAAATTTTCAAATGTAACTACTAGATTGTGATACAATACACTATTGGGTGAAGTTTGGTTGACTTCTGCGCAGCGGTTTGGGAGTTAACATCAAAATTACATTAATCGGCCATATCGCATAGATCTCACTGTGAAAAGGCTTAAATGACTTTTTTAATTAAGTTTGATGATTGCGTTCAAACAAAATGTCCTAGAACAAAATTTTCAAATGTAACTACTAGATTGTGATACAATACACTATTGGGTGAAGTTTGGTTGACTTCTGCGCAGCGGTTTGGGAGTTAACATCAAAATTACATTTCTCGGCCATATCGCATAGATCTCACTGTGAAAAGGCTTAAATGACTTTTTTTAATTAAGTTTAATGATTGCGCTCAAACCAAATGTCCTAGAACGAAATGTTCAAATGTAACTACTAGAATGTGATACAATACACTATTGGGTGAAGTTTAGTTGACTTCTGCGCAGCGGTTTGGGAGTTAACATCAAAATTACATTTCTCGGCCATATCGCATAGATCTCACTGTGAAAAGGCTTAAATGGCTTTTTTGACCTAAGTTTGAGGATTGCGCTCAAATCAAATGTCCTAGAACCAAATTTCCACATGTAACTACTAGATTGTGATACAATACACTAATGGGTGAAGTTTGGTTTACTTCTGCGCAGCGGTTTGGGAGTTAACATCAAAATTACATTTCTCGGCCATATCGCATAGATCTCACTGTGAAAAGGCTTAAATGGCTTTTTTGACCTAAGTTTAATAATTGCGCTCAAACCAAATGTCCTAGAACGAAATTTTAAAATGTAACTACTAGAATGTGATACAATACACTATTGGGTGAAGTTTGGTTGACTTCTGCGCAGCGGTTTGGGAGTTAACATCAAAATTACATTTCTCGGCCATATCGCATAGATCTCACTGTGAAAAGGCTTAAATGGCTTTTTTGACCTAAGTTTGAGGATTGCGCTCAAATCAAATGTCCTAGAACCAAATTTCCACATGTAACTACTAGATTGTGATACAATACACTATTGGGTGAAGTTTGGTTGACGTCTGCGCAGCGGTTTGGGAGTTAACATCAAAATTACATTTCTCGGCCATATCGCATAGATCTCACTGTGAAAAGGCTTAAATGACTTTTTTAATTAAGTTTGATGATTGCGCTCAAACAAAATTTCCTAGAACAAAATTTTCAAATGTAACTACTAGATTGTGATACAATACACTATTGGGTGAAGTTTGGTTGACTTCTGCGCAGCGGTTTGGGAGTTAACATCAAAATTACATTTCTCGGCCATATCGCATAGATCTCACTGTGAAAAGGCTTAAATGACTTTTTTAATTAAGTTTGATGATTGCGCTCAAACAAAATGTCCTAGAACAAAATTTTCAAATGTAACTACTAGATTGTGATACAATACACTATTGGGTGAAGTTTGGTTGACTTCTGCGCAGCGGTTTGGGAGTTAACATCAAAATTACATTTCTCGGCCATATCGCATAGATCTCACTGTGAAAAGGCTTAAATGGCTTTTTTGACCTAAGTTTGAGGATTGCGCTCAAATCAAATGTCCAATAACCAAATTTCCACATGTAACTACTAGATTGTGATACAATACACTAATGGGTGAAGTTTGGTTGACTTCTGCGCAGCGGTTTGGGAGTTAACATCAAAATTACATTTCTCGGCCATATCGCATAGATCTCACTGTGAAAAGGCTTAAATGACTTTTTTAATTAAGTTTGATGATTGCGTTCAAACAAAATGTCCTAGAACAAAATTTTCAAATGTAACTACTAGATTGTGATACAATACACTATTGGGTGAAGTTTGGTTGACTTCTGCGCAGCGGTTTGGGAGTTAACATCAAAATTACATTTCTCGGCCATATCGCATAGATCTCACTGTGAAAAGGCTTAAATGGCTTTTTTGACCTAAGTTTAATAATTGCGCTCAAACCAAATGTCCTAGAACGAAATTTTAAAATGTAACTACTAGAATGTGATACAATACACTATTGGGTGAAGTTTGGTTGACTTCTGCGCAGCGGTTTGGGAGTTAACATCAAAATTACATTTCTCGGCCATATCGCATAGATCTCACTGTGAAAAGGCTTAAATGACTTTTTTAATTAAGTTTGATGATTGCGTTCAAACAAAATGTCCTAGAACAAAATTTTCAAATGTAACTACTAGATTGTGATACAATACACTATTGGGTGAAGTTTGGTTGACTTCTGCGCAGCGGTTTGGGAGTTAACATCAAAATTACATTTCTCGGCCATATCGCATAGATCTCACTGTGAAAAGGCTTAAATGGCTTTTTTGACCTAAGTTTGAGGATTGCGCTCAAATCAAATGTCCTAGAACCAAATTTCCACATGTAATTACTAGATTGTGATACAATACACTAATGGGTGAAGTTTGGTTGACTTCTGCGCAGCGGTTTGGGAGTTAACATCAAAATTACATTTCTCGGCCATATCGCATAGATCTCACTGTGAAAAGGCTTAAATGACTTTTTTAATTAAGTTTAATGATTGCGCTCAAACCA
The DNA here is from genome assembly GCF_030265065.1 of Corythoichthys intestinalis. Taxonomy (NCBI): domain Eukaryota; kingdom Metazoa; phylum Chordata; class Actinopteri; order Syngnathiformes; family Syngnathidae; genus Corythoichthys; species Corythoichthys intestinalis. The sequence continues at coordinate 900,743 of NW_026651604.1, read as the reverse complement.
AATGTCCTCGAACGAAATTTTCAAATGTAACTACTAGAATGTGATACAATACACTATTGGGTGAAGTTTAGTTGACTTCTGCGCAGCGGTTTGGGAGTTAACATCAAAATTACATTTCTCGGCCATATCGCATAGATCTCACTGTGAAAAGGCTTAAATGGCTTTTTTGACCTAAGTTTGAGGATTGCGCTCAAATCAAATGTCCTAGAACCAAATTTCCACATGTAACTACTAGATTGTGATACAATACACTAATGGGTGAAGTTTGGTTGACTTCTGCGCAGCGGTTTGGGAGTTAACATCAAAATTACATTTCTCGGCCATATCGCATAGATCTCACTGTGAAAAGGCTTAAATGGCTTTTTTGACCTAAGTTTAATAATTGCGCTCAAACCAAATGTCCTAGAACGAAATTTTAAAATGTAACTACTAGAATGTGATACAATACACTATTGGGTGAAGTTTGGTTGACTTCTGCGCAGCGGTTTGGGAGTTAACATCAAAATTACATTTCTCGGCCATATCGCATAGATCTCACTGTGAAAAGGCTTAAATGGCTTTTTTGACCTAAGTTTGAGGATTGCGCTCAAATCAAATGTCCTAGAACCAAATTTCCACATGTAACTACTAGATTGTGATACAATACACTAATGGGTGAAGTTTGGTTGACTTCTGCGCAGCGGTTTGGGAGTTAACATCAAAATTACATTTCTCGGCCATATCGCATAGATCTCACTGTGAAA